>NC_091459.1:72937871-73065371 GCF_027789765.1 Dendropsophus ebraccatus | reverse complement strand
GTGAGGGGATGATGGGGGTGATAGAGGAGGTGAGGGGATGATGGAGGTGAGGGGCTGATGGGGGTGACAGAGGAGGTGAGGGGATGATGGGGGTGATAGAGGAGGTGAGGGGATGATGGGGGTGATAGAGGAGGTGAGGGGATGATAGAGGAGGTGAGGGGATGATGGGGTGATAGAGGAGGTGAGGGGATGATGGGGGTGATAGAGGAGGTGAGGGGATGATGGGGGTGATAGAGGAGGTGAGGGGATGATGGAGGTGAGGGGATGATGGGGATGATAGAGGAGGTGAGGGGATGATGGGGGTGATAGAGGAGGTGAGGGGATGATGGAGGTGAGGGGATGATGGGGGTGATAGAGGAGGTGAGGGGATGATGGGGGTGACAGAGAGGTGAGGGGATGATGGGGGTGATAGAGAGGATGATGGGGGTGACAGAGGAGGTGAGGGGATGATGGGGGTGATAGAGGAGGTGAGGGGATGATGGGGGTGATAGAGGAGGTGAGGGGCTGATGGGGGTGACAGAGGAGGTGAGGGGATGATGGGGGTGATGGAGGAGGTGAGGGGATGATGGGGGTGATAGAGGAGGTGAGGGGATGATAGAGGAGGTGAGGGGATGATGGGGGTGACAGAGGAGGTGAGGGGATGATGGGGGTGACAGAGGAGGTGAGGGGATGATGGGGGTGATAGAGGAGGTGAGGGGATGATGGGGGTGATAGAGGAGGTGAGGGGATGATGGAGGTGACAGAGGAGGTGAGGGGATGATGGGGGTGATAGAGGAGGTGAGGGGATGATGGGGGTGATAGAGGAGGTGAGGGGATGATGGAGGTGATAGAGGAGGTGAGGGGATGATGGGGGTGATAGAGGAGGTGAGGGGATGATGGGGGTGATAGAGGAGGTGAGGGGATGATGGGGGTGATAGAGGAGGTGAGGGGATGATGGGGGTGATAGAGGAGGTGAGGGGATGATGGAGGTGACAGAGGAGGTGAGGGGATGATGGGGGTGATAGAGGAGGTGAGGGGATGATGGGGGTGATAGAGGAGGTGAGGGGATGATGGGGGTGATAGAGGAGGTGAGGGGATGATGGGGGTGATAGAGGAGGTGAGGGGATGATGGGGGTGATAGAGGAGGTGAGGGGATGATGGGGGTGATAGAGGAGGTGAGGGGATGATGGGGGTGATAGAGGAGGTGAGGGGATGATGGTGGTGATAGAGGAGGTGAGGGGATGATGGGGGTGATAGAGGAGGTGAGGGGATGATGGGGGTGATAGAGGAGGTGAGGGGATGATGGAGGTGAGGGGATGATGGGGGTGATAGAGGAGGTGAGGGGATGATGGAGGTGAGGGGATGATGGAGGTGAGGGGATGATGGAGGTGATAGAGGAGGTGAGGGGATGATGGAGGTGAGGGGATGATGGGGGTGATAGAGGAGGTGAGGGGATGATGGAGGTGAGGGGATGATGGAGGTGATAGAGGAGGTGAGGGGATGATGGGGGTGATAGAGGAGGTGAGGGGATGATGGAGGTGAGGGGATGATGGGGGTGATAGAGGAGATGATGGGGCCGGATTTAGCATCGGGGGTCTAATGGGGCAGAAAAATCCTATTCAGACCTGAGAGGGATCCGGGCAGCTGTCAGTGAACCGGGCCGGCGAGGACTGGTGGTGCGCGGGGCTCCCCCGCTCCGGGCTGTGACAGGAGTGGAATGCGGCCTGGGAGATGGGGCAGCCCCGGCGTCCACCGCCCGCCGCCGCCGCCGCTGTTTCCACCTGGTGGCCCTGGACGCCGGGGCTGCCCTATCTCCCAGGCCGCATTCCACTCCTGTCACAGCCCGGAGCGGGGGAGCCCCGCGCACCACCAGTCCTCGCCGGCCCGGTTCACTGACAGCTGCCCGGATCCCTCTCAGGTCTGAATAGGATTTTTCTGCCCCATTAGACCCCCGATGCTAAATCCGGCCCCATCATCCCCTCACCTCCTCTCTGCCCCCATTACCATCGTGATGCCGGCGCTCTCGGGTCCGGCAACCGCAGGGGGGACAGCATGCAGCAGACGCTGCTGTGCCCTGCTCCCCCTGCCATCAGCCTTACTCTCTCCATCTTCCCCCCGCAGCATCTCCAAGCCCGTTCCCCCACAGAACGCTGCTGAGCTGCTGCTGGGGGAAAGAAGGAGAGAGCTGCGGTGACTGGTGCCGGGACATTGCTGGGTGATGTCCCGGCACCCAAAGCAAAAGTTTATTAAATTTCTCCCCCTCCGGCGGGGGGCGGGGGTGGAGAGAGAGCTGCACACAGTTCTCCTGTCCACTCACTGTGCGGTCTCTCTCTCCTCCCCGGTTCTCGGGCTGGGACCTCAAGAAAATGGCGCCGCCACCCGCCCCATGTACTGTAGCTGTGTACTGCGCATGTCTATGCACATGCGCAGTACACAGTGACGGAGCCTCCAGTGAAGTGAACCAGACGGACTCCGTCGGTTCACTTCAATGATGTGGAGGTGCCGTATAGTGTCTGTGTGTGTGTCGTGAAATGACGTCACACACAGACACTATAAACATGGCAGCCCCCTGTGCAGCAATACATTTTAGAAAAAAATACTGAAACACTACATTAAAAAAAAAAAAAAACATCCTACAGACTTATTTATACTTATTACTTTTCATTAAAAAATTATCAAAAATGTGACACTGTCCCTTTAATAACTATACAAAAAGGAAAAGTCCAGCACCAAAATGGCAAATCCCATAAAGCTTAGTCTTTATTGTAGTTCTTCACATCAGGTACAGTAAATAAAAAAGTTTACGCGTTTCAACGCTTCTCGCGCCTTGTTCACAACTTAAACACAGGTTTTAAGTCAGGGGTTATCAGTGCACCAGCAGTAAAGCAGATATATATATATGTGCATATATATGTGCAGTGCTTTGTGTTATGCGTAGTGCTTTTTGCTATAGGGCCCTGTGAATCCGATTTAAACTCTGTCCACAGATTAAGCCCCTTAGCGACCTGCAATAAAAGACAATGTGTGCCGTCCTGCACATATATCCATATATGTGTGGCACAAGAGCATTATTACTATATGGGGATACGGGTGCCTTTTATTACTATAGAGGGGCTAAAGCATTGTTACTATATGGAGGCAAAGGGGGATTATTACTATATGGGGCAAACAGGAATTATTACTACATAGGGCGCACAGGAGACATTACTACTATATGAAGGCACAGGGAAAACTATTACTGTATGGAAATACAGTGTGTCATTATTACTGTACAATGGCATCAAGAAAAAGTAAGGAGAATAACTCATAGAAGACATCACCTGTGAGTGACTGGATTACTTGGGCTGCAGTGCTTCTATATAATACTAGTATCAACCACTGAGTGCCCACTCTATGGAGGGAACATTGATTATATTGGTCTTTGTAGTAGATACAGTATAGTTGTGCTCAAAAGTTTACATACCCCGGCAGAATTTTTTAATATGATCGATAACACAACAACTTTTTTTTTTAAATCATAATGACAACCAAAAACATCCAAATGACCCTGATCAAAAGTTTACATACCCTAGTAATTCTGTGTATTGCCCCCTCTAACATCAGGGACAGTTTGAAGTCTTTTGTGGTACTTATGGTTGAGGCTCTTCTTATTTTCTCAGATGGTAAAGCTGCCCATTCTTCTTGGTAAAAAACCTCCAGTTCCCGTAAATTCCTGGGCATTCCTGTTGCATGAACTGTGGATCAATGATATTAAGGTCAGGAGACTCAGATGACCACTCCAGAACCTTCACTTTGTTCTGCTGTAGACAATGACAGGTCAACTTGGCCTTGTGTTTTGGATTTTGTTTTGGATTGTGTTTTGGATTTTGCTTTACAGTAGGAATGATGTTCCTTTCATCATAGACCTTGTTGATACCTCTCCAAATGTAATGTTTATGGTTGTGTCCAAATAGTTCAGTTTTGGTCTCATTACTTCTTGTTGCAGAAGTTTTAAGGCATGTCTATGTGCTGTTTGGCATATTGTAGTTGGGATACTTTGTGGCATTTGCGCAGTAATGGCTTTCTCTGGCAACTTGTTCATGCAGCCAATTTTTCTTCAAGTGCCTCCTTATTGTGCATCCTTTTTTTTTTTTCTATATTCCTTTATTATTTAAAATTTTAGCAATACACAAGCAAATAAAAAAAACACAGAAAGTATATAGTTTATACATTGACACTGGGCAATACCACAATTACATCGACCTAACTTCTCACACTTAATTCCAAACATCCATTAATACATACAGTGCATTGGAAATTCTTTAGACCATTTATAACACTGTCCAGATGTCACAGTAGTCCTTGTGCCCCAACAACTCCCCTCATCCCAACCACCCCATGGACCGGACGCAGAGAAAAAGAAGGAAAAAAATGTTATTAAGGAAAACCTACTAGCTGTTTCCCACTTGCCAACCCCCTTAGCCATTTAACTCCGTTTACCCCATATGTTATGCACTCTTAGCTCACCTCCCACACTGCCACTTGCCGCCATCAATTACAGTTTCTTAATCAGATTGACTTGAATTTCCCATCCCTTACTGGTCAATAGGGAGGTATCAAGCCATCTTCTCAAAATAATGAGTCTGGCCAAAAAAGGTGTCTATTTAACAAGTCTTGATTCTCCCTAAGGGTATGTGCACACTTCAGAAAATCCGTCGCGGAATCCGCCGCTCGCGCCTGCTCGCTGACTGCGATGGGCGCACATCTTTGCCCGTTCATTCTTTGGACGAACGACAGAATCCGCCCGTGCATAGAATGGAGTCTATAACACGGGCGGAGACTCGTGCGCCCACTGCAGTCCGCTAGCGGTAGATTATGCAATGGATCTTCAGTCGATTTTTCCTAAGTGTGCACATACCCATACCGCGCTATCATCCCCTAATAAGGCGAGTTCAATACTTACTTCCCCATTATATAATCCTTTATGTTTCAGTCTATCAAACACACTATCCCAAAATGTCCTTACCACAGGGCAAGACCAAAACTGATGGATCGTGTCTGTCTCCCCCTGTACACATTTATTACAGTCTGCATTATCCTTCCAGCCCATTCTTCTCAAAAAGGCTGGAGTGTAATGAAGCCTGTGAATACTTTTAAATTGAATCAATATATATTTGGAGTTCTCGGATACTTTATGGATACTAAGAAGGATGTGCATCTTGAAACAGCCACACCACAAGTTTTCAGAGAGTATTTCAGCTGATGTTATTTG
Organism: Dendropsophus ebraccatus; assembly: GCF_027789765.1. NCBI lineage: Eukaryota > Metazoa > Chordata > Amphibia > Anura > Hylidae > Dendropsophus > Dendropsophus ebraccatus. Next base: position 73,060,141 of record NC_091459.1, on the reverse strand, counting down.
TGGGTTTTCCTTTGCATCCCAAACAATTTTAATGGCAGTTGTGGCTGAAATTTTTGTTTGTTTGCCTGACTGTGGTTTATTTTTTACAGAACGCCTGATTTTCCATTTGTTAATCACAATTTTAACACTGCTGACATTATTAATTCCTTGGATATCAGAGCAAAGTGAATGTTCTGGAGTGGCCATCTTCTGACCTTCAATATCATTGAGCCACTCAAGCGTGCAATTCATGAACACCCAGGAATTTACAGGACCTCAAGGCTTTACCAACTGAGACAGCAGCCATTTTTCTTCATTGGCTCTCTCTTACTAACTGTTACTGTACTCTGTTTCCTCGGACCCCTCCCCCATCTTCTCCCCTCATGCTGACTCCCTCTGTTCTGCTCTATATGCTGCTACGAGAGTTCTCTATACCTGGTAGTTAACTACAACAAAAAATAACTCTTGTTAGGTTGATAGGAGTCCCTGTTTCACTTAAAGGAGTATTTTCACTTTTCTAATGTTTTCTGTTAGATAATGCAAAACCGAGCACTTTTGTCTGTGCTTTTAATTAGAAATTTTTGCTTACTTTTGCATTTGTGCCCTGAAATATATCCCTCTAGTTAACAGATTGTTGCCTAGGTTACTGACCACTGCTCTCCGCTCTGTGAGTTGTGGCTGGGCTGTGACGTCACCTACTGGCCGGGACCAGGGGGAGCACTGGTGAGCATAATCTACAGCTTTTATGTCTCCCACTCAGACCCCAGACACCTCTAGGGCATGCAAATGGTCCCTGGAGTAGTCTGTGATTTCAATGGGAGACACAGATTCAACCCAGCATTGCTGTGTCTTGTCCTCACTGCATGCACCTCCCCACCCTACCACCACCACCCCTCTATCTGCCAAACCAGGAAATGAGAGCAAGATGCATAGATGCCAAGTGGAATTTCTGCAGGTGAGAAAACCCTTTTAAAAAACGTATTTGGTACACTATGCTGTTTGCAATGCTGGTCACATACACAGCTCTGTGAAAAGTCACTGTACTAACGTGATAAATTTGGCATTGTCTATATTTGTGTATATAAGAAACTATTTCCTTGGTGGGCCCAAGGTACCCCAGCCCCTAAACTTTTTTTTTTATGATTTATTCTTATATAAAATTTTTCAAATATACAAAATGAATACAATAGGCAACAATCCTGTTGCAAAACAATGTACAACTACTCACATCAAGAAAATGATACAGAGGTACGATAAGTAACATTAAGAGTTTACCATAAGTGAGAACAAAAACCAAATCAAAGTCATAACCATGACCGAAATCAAAACTGGCCTGTAGAGCAATTCCGAGCTAATATACAGAGTCACAAAACTTAGGAAGATCACTAGCGGAAAGTGGGGAATTGGGGGGGAGGTACGTATTTCCTACCTATAGGTACTCCTTTGACCAAGGGTGGGTACCAAAATGCCTGCCTATGGGGAGTCAGATACAGTAACAGTTGTATTCATACTCAATTCTGCTCCTGTAGGTACATTAGCTGTAAAGAAAGGGGTCCACTTTATCCGTTTTTTTTTGTGCTAGTGCAGGGGAACCCACACAGAAGCTATTGCTATTTCCATTTGGTAGTTATAATTAACCACATTCAATAGTTCCGCTATGGTAGGCAATTCCACTGATTTCCATCTTTTTTGCAATGTAGTTTCGAGTGGCCATTAGGAGATGTAAAGCAATCGTTAAATCGGGTTTGGAAAATTCCTCTGTACCTAGGCCTAACAATGCTAGACCCGGTGACCAGTTAATAGGAGAAGTAATAACCTGTTTTAATAGACTGGGGATCCTATCCCATAAGGGTTTTATCATGGGGCAGTCCCGCCAAACATGCATTAAGTTTCCAGTATTACCCTGGCATCGCCAACACACCGGGGAGTTTTCAGGGAAATACCAACGGTATAGTAATTTTTGGGAAGCTTCTACATGGTTAATGCATTTAGAGACTTTGGCTACTGAGCTGTATACATGTCCGATTGTGTTGTAGTGTATTTTTCCCCAAGGTTGCCAGCCCCTAAACTTTTTGAGTATGTAGGGTAGGCCCCCAAGAATTAATTTCCCTGGTGGGCCCAGGTACCCCAGTCAGTCTGACACTGCCTTTAACAGACACAAATGCTTGACCTGCAGCTCATGTACCTACATCCCTTGAAGGAGCAACGGGTCACAGGTCTGTTCTGTCTGTCAGGCACCATACATGGCTCTCAATTGACTGCTTGCAGTAAAATATGCTGCCACTGAGTGGTATGGCTTGCACTTGCTAGCGCTTACTTGGTTCAACACTAATGGCTCTAACAGGCATTTACTATAGCTGCTCTAAGGGTAGATCACTGTGACTAATTCAGGCAATATAACAACCAAAAAGCCAGCAGCACTGCCAAAAGTCCTTTATAAGGCAAACAAACAAAAATCCAGGCGACATTCCAATACGTGATCTGTTTATTCACCCATGCAACATATCAGCTCACACAGGAGCCTTTCTCAAGGCTGGACACTGCTTTTCCCTTATGCTTCACGCACACAGCAATATTATGACTGTGTTGCAGGCCTCTGTTCCTTCCCAGCTTTTTCAGCCTGCTGAATTCGAAATTTGCAGAGTCCGGAGAAAGTGACAAGACTAGAGTGACAAGACCATGTAGCTGCAACAGTAACCATGTCCTCATACTATTATAGACACATTGTATCATGGCAGCAACATGTAGATTTTATATAACTAATAATATATCCTCCTGCACAGACCTGAACAAGTTGTTATCCAGCTTTCCCAGAAGGCAGATCTGCCTAGTTATCATTGATAAATCTCCAACCAATAATGTAGAAAAATGACAGATTCTCAGAGCTAGGTAAGCTGTACCAAACTATTCTGCCATGTTTTGCAGTGACAAATCGTCTGTACTTTAGCATAACTAATTGCCCTTACTTTCGCATGTTTGCCATTCAGGTTCCAGGGAAAGTTTGGTAACAAACCAAATGGAGTTGTATTGGGAATTGATGAATACTAAATGATCCTAAATAAGTCCCCCATTCTGGGTAACATACACATTTTTGCTACAATTTTTACTCAAATTGCTGAAAAATATTGGCACTGCCATCCTACATACAGTAATTCATCTGTAGATGCAGATGTAATTATTGCCTTGGGGCTGCACAGATTTATATCAGTTGCCATAACCTCTGGTTTTGGAAGTAATGTTATGCAGGAGTGACATTGAAATGAAGGAGGTTGGGAGAAAAGGGCTCCCTATATGTTTACAACATTTCAGAGAAACAGCATGTTCCTGCAGCTTACTTATACTCATGCATGCATATATAAGGGGTATACAGTGATCCCTCAACTTACAATGGCCTGGAGATACAATATTTTTAACGTACAATGTTCCTTTTGGACCATTGTAACTTGAGACCAGACTCAACATACAATGCTACAGACAGTCCAGATCTGTGGCACATGTTAAAAAAACAAAACAAAAAAAAAATAGGTGATCGACCAATGAAATTTCCCATTTTAATGGTAAAATCCCAGTATAACTGGAGTGCATGCAGAGATTGGCTGTCAAGTATGCCCTCTCTACAGTTTAGTGTGGTACTATGTGTCCTGTGCTGCTCTTTACCTGTGCTAGGATGAACTGTGGGCACCAGCTGAGGACAGCTTAATTTCATTTTTCTGGGACCCTGTGTGATCTGTACAGGACCCTGAAAATGCTCCCATCTTCTACATAGAAAGTGATGTGAAGCTTCCAGTAGCTCTTAGAGGCTGTTGTATGTAAGAACTTGCTCTACCCATATTATATACCCATATGAGTTTTTCTGATTTTGGGGGTGACATTTCGGGGGTTCAGAACCAATTACCAGTTTTCCATAGAATTATGGTCTCAACAATGGTTTGAACATACAATGATTGTCCTGGAACCAATTAATATTGTATGTTGAGGGACCACTGTATATACATATACAGTGGTACCTTGGTTTAACAGTAACTTCAATTAAGAGCGCTTTTGAGAAGAGTTTACAGTTTTTCAAAATTGTAACTTGGTTTAAGAGCATTGCTTTGGTTTAAGAGCTTCCTGTATTGGGTGGGAGGGGGAGAGGTGGAGTCGGGAAGGGGCCTGGTCTGCATAGCGTGGTCTACAGCACTGTACTCTGACCCAGGAAGTCTCCCTCACCTTCCAAATCATAGCAGATCCACTTCAGGCTGGGGCTTGTATCATGGGACAGGACTGTGGAGGTAAACTCTTCATAGCTGTAACCCCTCTCTCCCCAGACAGAGAGTGCTGCATGTATGTGCCCACATCTGTCCTGCTCATTCCTTCATGCTCCCTGCAGTCTCTGTCAGCCCTTGTGTTTCCCATCCTCTCCATTCCTGCTATAATGTGCCTGCACTTACACTCAGCTTCTATAATTTGCCTGCACTCGCACTCAGCTATACACACTGCTTTTATAATGTGCCTGCACTTACACTCAGCCATTCATACTGCTGTATAGAAAAGTTTCTGTCACTGTCCTCCTGCACAGCTCTGTGCTTCTCACTTTCTGATTGGTCCATGCTGTACACACACTCCTTCTCCATTGATGTCATGTGACCACACAGAGCTCTGACAGCAGCCCTGCTTCTCTATTCTAGCCTGTTGTACTACAATACTGCATTATGGGGATCTGCAGTTCCCTCCTGTATCTACAAACTGAACCTGAAACTGAATTTTTTTTAAATTCCTATGCACTTACTATACATTATACTCCACATGCTGATTGCTATACTGTTTAGTAACTTATAATATCACATATTCAGCTGTTTCTCATTGTTTGTTTTATCTGTTCTACATGTTATTTAGAATATAATATCATTATTTCTGGGGCGTGAAACCAATTGCTCAATTTTAATGATTCCTTATGGAAAAATTTGCCTTGGTTTAAAAGTGATTTGGAATACAAAAACTGTCCCGGAACAAATTATGCTCGTAATCCAAGGCACAACTGTATTAAACATCTTTTTTGGGGGGATTAGTGCCCCTTTAATTAAAAGCACAGCCTTTAAAAGCTGACAATTTTGAAGTATATGTGGCCTATAAAGCATGTTGCTTGCTATGCTCTGTAATATTCCTTTTTTTAGATATTGTTCCCACATCTTATTTTTCTCACTATAGTTATGTATCCCGGAACATTAAAAACATATTTTTTTGTTCTTTGCATGTAATTGTAAATGCATCTATAATCATTTTCTTCTTTTACAGTTAATTGCATAGCGTGAACATATAAATATAAGTTGTGCCATTTAACAAAGGGATACAGTACACAATATTCCATTAAAATGTAACATTGATAGCAATGCTTCCATAAAATTCTGTATCCATATTACCTGTATTGTGAATTGTACTGATTAAGTTTTCAATAGACCAGGCCCATTTGATAGCGATAATTAGATATGTTATAATTCCCTGCTATTATAAAATCACATTTCTAAGCACCATTATAAGCCCTGAGTTACAATCAATAAAATGTCTGCAATGTGTACTGATCTTAACATAAAACCTCAGCGCCATCTATTGCTCACAATGGTAAACTGCAGAAACGTAAAGGACACAGTGTTTTGGATGAGCTCTCCAGTATGTATAATCAGAAAAGGTTTCATTTCAATGCTGCCTTTTAATGTTTTATTTTAATTTGTTAAAAATAAAAATGTTGATACATTAACTGTTGTGCAACTCTCAAAAAAAAATAAAATAAAAATAAAACAAAGGGTATAGTCTGACACAATACTTATTCAGTATAGACTTTAGTAGCCATGAGTACTCATCCAAATGTGGGCCAACACTATTAATGACTTCAGGAGGGCTTACCTGGGGCAGAGGACTTAATGAATTCCCAGACATGTACCACGGGCCCCTTGTAAGAAAGAAGTAATTGGCTACCTTTGAGCAAGATGCTCAGTTGAGCCCTGGGCTATCCTCTATTAGGTTGTTAACAGTCAAATGTAAAGCATTGCCAAAGAACGTAGGAATCAAGTCAATGAACACTAATATAGTCAATGGAACTGAGAGTTATCAACAGAAAGAAAGAGTTGAGACAGACAGACAGACAGATGGTTGCACCTTACATTAGCATTCAGATGACATGTGATACATGTGCCTGAGCATGACAAGATACACCAAGAGCGACCAATGCATTCATAAATGAATAGAAAGGTGAGCACTAACTTGTATAGACGTGTGCATGCTGACAAATAGGAAGAGTGAGTGCTATGAAGCTGCTTTCTGAAGAAATCAGGCTGTACAGAACAGGACTGAGACTTCGCTATTTCTATTTTCATTTTCTCTGCAGGATCAAAACACTAGAATCTTACATTTTCTATTCTAATCAAAAGGCAGCATTTCAGAAAATGCAATGCTGACTGCAAAGTACAGGGTAGTGAAGTGCGCTGTGTTCTCTTCTAGTTTACGTGTGGAGACAATCCCGGATAGAAAGGTCACAGGCAAATCTCCTGAATAACAAGAACGAGGAATCCTTCCATCTGTAGGATGTCATTCAATGTTAGTTTAAAAATACATGCAAATATTAAACACATTTCAAATTACAAATTACAACTAATACATTATTCCGGTTTGTAGTCACACGGTATTATTAGTATGTTACTGTGCAATAATGTAAAAAACTACCGTACACTGCTATGCAAAAGTGGTAACAGAAGTTATTGCACCATCATAGTATGGTTATTATTCATGTGTCTATAGTATCCATTTTAAGAAATCTTAAAGAAGCACTCCAGTTTTGTTTGCTTTCTGCACATTAATGTAGATATACCACTCCTCCTGGTACAGTGCCATCTGTTTCATTCCACATTTGCTGCATCTATACAGTGAAGTACTATAGCTGGGTTACATGACCAGTACTCAGACCGCCAGAAAATGACATTGCTTTCTGGGTCCCTGGATGGTCCCTGGATATATGTGGGATGAGGAAATACAGTAGTTATACATCTCTCCTAAGGTTGTGCTCACACATTACATTTTAGCAATGGTTTTTTTAAGTATTTTGCTGTGATTTTTCTGAAACAGCAGTAAAATCCACCATATTTCACTGTGATTGGAAAATTTTTGCTAAAACACAGCCAAAACACATCAACAACTAAACTTGTAAATATAGCCTAAGGCCATGTTCACATAGCGTATGAGACCAGCAGTTCTGTGACATGGGCAGTGTTACTGAAGATCATCCCGGACGGAACTTCATTACTGGATGGATGATCTTCATTTCTGGTAAACTCTGATGCGTGTGAACTCCACTGCGTGTGAACTGACATGTTCTGTGCGGCCGTTATTCAATGAATAGCGGCCACAGAAAATTGACATGTCAGTTTTTCGTGCAGGCAGATGGCTTTCTGGCCAGAGCATATACGATGTGTATACGCTGCAGCCGGGATTCCATTCATTCCAATACAACGGCCGTGATTTATGCTAAACATACGTTGTGTGTACATGGCCTAAGGCTATATCCACACTATGTAAAAACAACAGCCAAATTTCATAACAGCAGTCATTGTTGTGGAAACAACAGCTGTTATGTCAAAAATAACACAGTTCCCACACTGTATTTTTCGTCAGTATTTTGGTCAGTATTTTTCAACCAAAACCAGTAGTGGAATAAAAACACAGAATGTTTACACACTGTAAACATTTAGTGGATGGCTGCTGTTATTTTAAAACAACCATCGTTGTTTTAAAATAAAAGCTGTTATTTGCCATTAAATGGCGGACATTCATTAAATGTTAACAGTGTGTGAAAATGATGAGAGTAATTTTTCAAAGGGTGTAAAATTTAGACTGGTGCAAACAGCCCACAGCAACCAATCACAGCTCCTCTGTCATGTTACCAGAGCTGAAAGCTGAGCTGTGATTGGCTGCTGTGGGCAGTTTGCACAAGTCTAAATTTTACACCCTTTCATAAATTTGGACCTCTGTGTTTTTAATCCACTCCTGGTTTTGGCTGAAAAATACTGACCAAAATACTGAGCAAAAAATTTGGGTGGGAACATAGCCCAAGGGTAGATTTATCTGCTGCGCTACTCCTTACTATTAGAGTCTATAGCCCTGCATTCTCCCAACAGATTTTAATTCTGCTGCAAGAATGTAGTGGAAGCTTTCTATAACTAATTCCAGGCCAGCTGGTAAAAATAATAAATACACCATGCTAACCCGCTTCTGTTCCTCTGGCATATTCCTGTCTGCTTCTTTGTGTCCTGGCTCACTGACAGTCTGCTCAGTCAATCAGTGCGCTGTCCTTCCGCACCCACTGAGTGGACTGTCAGTGAGCCAGGACACAAAGAAGTAGACAGGAGTGCGCCAGAGGAACAGGAGTGGTAAAGCATGGTGTCTTTATTACTTTTACCAGCCCGGCATAAAACTAAAGAAAGTTGACACTACATTTTCACAGTGGAATTAAAGGGGAACTCCGGATAAGAAAAACTTGTTTTCTATTAAAAGTACATTAAAAGTTAAAGATATATGTCTAATTAATGTATTACCGTATCTGTACGGTTCTGCCATACTGGTAGCTGATAGAAATCCAGGAAGTGAAGAAAAATGGCCCCTGTGCAAATCCACATTGTCTCCTGCTCCTTCTGCTATCCCCTCTTAGGAGACAAATCTTTCATGCCTTTGTCTCACATTGTGTGTGTTTGCTGAGATCAGGCTGATGATGCAGACAGGGGGCAAGGTGTGATGTCCCAGGAGGCTTGGCTGGATCCCCCAATCCCCTGAGTGATTCACCATCTCTGACCAGCCAGAAGCAGGTGTTGCACTAATTTCTCTACAGGAAGAGAATACAGCGTGCTGTGTGGTGTTACAGGTAGAGAATACAGTGTGCTGTGTGGTGTTACAGGTAGAGAATACAGCGTGCTGTGTGGTGTTACAGGTAGAGAATACATTGTGCTGTGTGGTATTACAGGTAGAGAATACAGCGTGCTGTGTGGTGTTACAGGTAGAGAATACAGCGTGCTGTGTGGTGTTACAGGTAGAGAATACAGTGTGATGTGTGCTGTTACAGGTAGAGAATACAGCGTGCTGTGTGGTGTTACAGGTAGAGAATACAGCGTGCTGTGTGGTGTTACAGGTAGAGAATACAGCGTGCTGTGTGGTGTTACAGGTAGAGAATACAGCGTGCTGTGTGGTGTTACAGGTAGAGAATACAGCGTGCTGTGTGGTGTTACAGGTAGAGAATACAGCGTGCTGTGTGGTGTTACAGGTAGAGAATACAGCGTGCTGTGTGGTGTTACAGGTAGAGAATACAGCGTGCTGTGTGGTGTTACAGGTAGAGAATAGAGTGTACTGTGTGATGTTACAGGTAGAGAATACAATGTGCTGTGTGGTGTTACAGGTAGAGAATACAGCGTGCTGTGTGGTGTTACAGGTACAGAATACAGCGTGCTGTGTGGTGTTACAGGTAGAGAATACAGCGTGCTCTGTGGTGTTACAGGTAGAGAATACAGCGTGCTGTGTGGTGTTACAGGTAGAGAATACAGTGTACTGTGTGGTGTTACAGGTACAGAATACAGTGCTGTGTGGTGTTACAGGTAGAGAATACAGCGTGCTATGTGGTGTTACAGGTAGAGAATACAGCGTGCTGTGTGGTGTTACAGGTAGAGAATACAATGTGCTGTGTGGTGTTACAGGTAGAGAATACAGCGTGCTGTGTGGTGTTACAGGTAGAGAATACAGCGTGCTGTGTGGTGTTACAGGTAGAGAATACAGTGTGCTGTGTGGTGTTACAGGTAGAGAATACAGCGTGCTGTGTGGTGTTACAGGTAGAGAATACAGCGTGTTGTGTGGGACCACAATGAAATCATGAATAACTGCAAATAATTCAGTAACACAATGAAACTGTAATGTGTGAACACAGCCTAGATGTTCTGCAACAGCTTTGGGTGGGGAATAGGCAGGGTGGAGGACTGTGATGAACAGCTTAGGGAAAGCATTGCATTCTGGAACCTGTAGTACCGATAAACCAGGAAGTGCAGAAACACAAAACAGAACAAAACCTCCCAAAACAAATAGATTTTTTGGTAATTTTAAAACTGGAATAGATAGGTAAGTAATGCTTTATGCTTCTGCAGAAGTTTAATTTTTTTAACCTCTACCTGAAGTTCCCCTTTAAAATCTGCTGCGAGAATGTAGGGCAAAAGCATTAAATCCGCTAGGAACTCATTATGTATGACTCTACCCTAAAGGCATCATCATAAAACTGCACAATTGTGATTACAGGTCAAATCCCAGCACAAAAAGGTGACATATTACTAAGTTACAGCAATAAGGGGTTGACCAAAGGTATGCTCCAAAAAGAGTACAGAAAAAAATGCCAAATTTTATTCTTGCATACAGTGACTGTTATGTTTCATTCCTCACATTTAAAAGCTACTACAAAGATCCCTTTGTGGGTAGAACTGTGGCATTCACAATATGGAGGAGAGCTTTAAAAACACAAATAAGACACAACAACTAAAATCTTTATGAATCACAAACTTGAATGCAGTTCTAACAGAACCAGGATAATATTGGGTCACCCTAAATTTGTAAACCACAGAGGTAGAAGCAGACCATGGCTCTCAGTTAGGCCTCATTCACACTTCCGTAATTCTGCAGTTGCGAACACGCAATTGCAAACAACACATAGGACCAATGTGTTTCAATGGCCCTGTTCACATGTCCGCATGTGTGTATAGGGCTGTGATCCATGCCACAAAAAAAAAAAAGCACAGGTCCTAGTGCAGCACCGCATTTGCGGCACAGACTGCTATTTTCTATGTAGAGGTCCATGAAGCACGGAGCACTACTGATGCACAACGGTTGCAGGCTGCACTATGTATGTGTGAAGGAGATCTTAGGCATGTGCAAATCTGACCGAATATGCCACTTGTCCCATTATCACAATTAGAGAAGCAGCCGGAAATTTTGGGTCGAATTCAGTAATATTTGTGAATCAAACCTTAAATCGTAACTCTATTTTTATTTTATTTTTTTTTGCAGAAATCTGTAGAATTAACGATTTTAAGAAGCTGTATAATAGGTTTTATTAGGCAAAAAAGTCTCTTTCTGTACTCAAAAAGCAATCTTCCAGCCCCCCCCCCCCTCACTTCCTATCTGGATTCGGGGGTCAGAAAGGTCAGTGCTTATCTAGGAACTTGCTGAGAGAAGATTGCAGGTTGTTGTGCTGTGCAGGACAACTCCATGCTCACTCACTCCTCTCAGCCCTCTCCTCTCAACATAGACACATAATTGACACAGAAATCCTGCTTCTTTTGAAGTGAGGGGGGACCTAGGAAAACAGATTTTTGAGTACAGAAGGAAACTCTTTTGGTAAATAAAACCTATTACTGATTTTCTTAAAATTGCTTGTACTATAGATATTTATAGATATTTAAAACAGCCAAACTATAGTAGCTATAGTACTGTATCACAGAAGGATACATTTGTTAATGCATGTTCTTGTAAAAGTGTCAAAAATTTAAAATTATAATTTAATAAAAAAACTTAATCAGCAAGTCAATCATCCAATCTAATGAGACTCAACTTGTATAACACAGTAGGAGTGGAGTGCAACCACTGATTATGTAAGGTGCACACTCAGTTTACTAATGAAACCCAATTTGTATAACACAGTGGGAGTGGAGTGCAACACACGCTCAGTTCAGTAATGAAACAAAATTTGTATAACACAGTAGGAGTGGAGTGCAAGCACTGATGAAGTATGGCGCACGCTCCATTCACTGATCCCAGTAAATTGGTATAACTCAACAAGAGTTTACAGTGCCCAGTGAGTTAATAATATGGACTGTGTCTTCACTTGTCCCAGTGAGTTCTCATGGACACCCAGTTACTTAGTAAACTGAATACTTGGTTGGCAGCTACAACAAAAAATCACCCACAATTAACCCTCCTATCTTCTCCTCTCTGTCCCTAAATCGCTCTGTTAGTCTCTCCCTGCTCTGCTTGAACTGCCTGCTCTCTCTCTCCTCCACACACAGCCACCTAGCCACCTCCGTAAACAAATCGCCTTATATAGAGGGAGAGGGAGAGGTGCTGACATCACAGAGGGGCCTGCAGCTGATTGGCCAGGTGCTAGGGATTATGGTTAATCCCTTTCTCCTGCCCAGTGATGCTCCAGACAGCATGTCTTTTTTTTAAAATTTCCTTAAGAAATTGGTGCAGAACAAAGCAAATTGACGGCCCGATTCGCAGAGAATTTCGATTAGCCGGATTCGCTTTGCTCATCTCTAATCACAACTTTTGTGCCTTCCTACTGTATACTTCCTCCACTGTGTCAATGTGTATGACAATCTCAGATCTTGTTCACACCAGCACTCCTCCATTCCACTCAAACCAATGTGCTTGTGTTCAGGACTAGGAAAACATTGACATAAGTGCACCTAAAATACAGTACATTTACTAATTCTAACACCTAGTGATAGATATGGGTCTCCATGAAGGACCCACAGTGCCGGACATCCAGCAGAAATCCAATCAGGGTTCCTCTTTATTGGGCAAGCTGACATCACTTCCTGCATTTGGTCTTTTTTTGCAGTGACTAAAGACTAAATGGCATTAATGACAGAGCCTTGACTGCAGTTTTCCAGTAAATGAGACACCTGTTGGCCAAATATATAACATTATATTTCATATAGATAACACAGGATGTAAATTTGCATTTCCTAAGGTTACATTTAGAGCATTACCTTCCCAAATAGTCTGTGCACTGGCAGCAACAAATGCTAAACCCATTGGGTTTGTTTGTTTGTTTTTTATTCTAGTCCCAAAGGATAAACATTATATCCATCCATAAGAAATATCCAGGTATTTTGAGGGCTTTTAGAATAAATCATGACACTGCTTCCTAGCTTCTCTTTTCTCTAAATCAAACATTTGACATCCTTGCTGCAAATTATTATAAAAGAGGTCACTCTAAAACCATAAATGTGAGACCAAATCATAAAACAACATATAAACGACAGACTGAAGAAAACGTGATGCACCATATAATAGAGGACACCATTCTAAACTAGTTTATGGTGTACTATCATAATGATGCTTATGTACTTTTACATTCTTTATCACCAAATCAGACAGGTCTCAGGAATCTAATGCCACATCTTCTGGTTCTAGAGAAATTACAGCGTACAATGGTCAGCTCTCATTTATATATCTAAATCAATGCAAACACAGGTGTAAAGCACGGTTATAAGAGAAGCCTAGGGCAGAACAAGGACATACATAAGATCACTTGAGAAGTTTAGCAATATACTATAATTTTAGGATATAAGGTATGAAAAGCCATAACAACAAGGATATTGTACTATGTGTCTGAGTGTTGTCGACCTCTAAAACTATGATTTCAACCTTAGGTGAATAAGTACATAGTATAGGCCTAATTGAGGTAGAGCTTTTGCAGTACAGGGGGAATCTGGGGTATGTGTGGGAGGTTTACATACAGTAGGGTGATGGTTATAAAGTCTTCAGTAGAATGAAAGGCACTTGTGGCACACTAGGGCAGATATGACTGGAAAGATGTAGATGTAGGTGAGAACCTTTAACTGAACCATTAATGGCTTGCAGAGTTAAGTAAGGGCCAAATAAGTCACAAACTACAATAGTCAACATGTGAAATGTAAATTATCATTACTGTTCATGGTAAAAACTTACATTGACATATTGCTTACATTGGACAATTCCTACTTATAAGAATGGCCCTTGAAAATCAGCTGATTACAAAGTTTCACCCTGCTGGGCCAACCTCTATTGATCAGCTGTAATATGTGGGGAAACTGGCTGTATGTTGGTTTAACCCCTTAGCGACCCATGACGTATCTGATACGTCATGGTGCCGCTCGGGGTGTTCAGAGCGGGGTCCCGCCGGGACCGCGCTCTGAACGGCGCTGATCCCGGCTGACACGTGCAGCCGGGCAGTGCCTCTATTAGCCGGCGCGGGTCCCGTTGCCGCGCCGGCTAATTAAGCATCTAAGTGCAGCTGTCAAACCTGACAGCTGCACTTAGAGGCTTCAGACCTCACGTCCCTGGTGTCTAGTGGGACGGATCTCCCCCCCGCGATGCGATCGCGGGGGGGAGATCCGTTCTTCTGCCCGTGCCGGGCCTCAGCGTCGGAATGACGCTGATCCCGGCTCGGCAATAGATTGCTATGGCCTGCAGCAGGCCATAGTAATCTATGACCGATCTAATCGATCTTTGCTGTGTATATACACAGCATTGATCTCTATGAGAGATCAGTGCTGTCTATATACAAGTCCCCCAGGGGGGCTTCTAGTTACAGTAAAAAAAAAAGTAAAAAAGTGTTTTTATTAATAAAAAATCCCCTCCCCTAATAAAAGTCCAAATCACCCCCCTTTTCCCATTTTATAAATATAAATTAATAAATAAATAAATAAACATATTTAGTATCGCCGCGCGCGTAATCGCCCAAACTATTAATTAATCACATTCCTGATCTCATACGGGAAACGGCGTCAGCGCAAAAAAATTCCAAAGTGCAAAATTGCGCATTTTTGGTCGCATCAAATCCAGAAAAAATTTAATAAAAAACGATCAAAAAGTCGTATATGCGCAATCAAGGTACCGATAGAAAGAACACATCATGGCGCAAAAACTGACACCTCACACAGCCCCATAGACCAAAGGATAAAAGCGCTATAAGCCTGGGAATGGAGCGATTTTAAGGAACGTATATTTGTTAACAATGGTTTGAATTTTTTACAGGCCATCCGATACAATATAAGTTATACATGTTATATATCATAGTAATCGTAACGACTTGAGGAACATGCATAACAAGTCAGTTTTACCATAGGACGGACGGAGTAAATGCAAAACTCCCCGAAATCAAAACAAATTCGTTTTTTTTTCAATTTGACAGCGCAAATGATTTTTTTCCGGTTTCGCAGCATGTTATGGAAAAATAATGCCTGTCATTGCAAAGTACGATTGGTTTCGCAAAAAATAAGCGCTCATATACGTCTCTAGGTGAAAAAATGCAAGCACTATGGACTTTTAAACTTAAAATGGAATAAGCAAAAGCGCAAAAACGAAAATAGGCTTTGACCTTAAGGGGTTAAAGGCCTTGTAACTGGGCCCAATCATGGAGAAAATGAGCATTCCTAGGAACATTATTCCCTGATATTCGGCCCATGTAAACTGGCTAGCGATTTGCTGATCAGAAAGTGCATGATCGCCTGCTGATTGGATATTTGGTGTGCCATTTAAATTATTGTAATTGGCCACATATCACCATGTGTAAACAGTTGGATGTGCAGCCAACAATGATGAATTTGAAGGGCTACATGTATGATCCAGTGATGTGTTGATCCTTGTGACTGAACAAGCTCTGGAAAGGCTCAGCAAATGAGGGCCTATCACCAAGATCAGTGCTTTTGTTGTTTGAACATTATAATAGTGCCATGGTTCTACTTTTTAATATTTTGTATAGGAAAATTCAATAAAATTTGATAAATAAATATTTTAAAAAAGCTTCTGCCCATGTACATGTGGATGAGTGTGGGGTTTAACTATGCTTAGCATTAGTATTCCCAAGTTTACTGATATGATATAATGTATATGTTATTAAGTTTACAGTTTTATGCCTTTTTGATGTGTATAAAACTATATACCGTGTGCCTTTATTTATTGTGTGACATCGGTGGGATTAATACCTGTTGTTTTTATACTGCTGTCTCAGCTTGATCTCTTGAGTTGATACTTATGGCATCTGGAATTCATGTCCTGCCACTACCTGGAGTCCTAAAAGTGACTACTTGTCTGGGATGGTGCAATAGTTTTGTACCACTTTAAGCAGATAGCACCCATAATTATGCCAAGGCAGAATGGGCAAGTTTGAGTAAATGGCATAACTGCTGCAATCGGTGTGACGAGCAGTGCTGCGTTTAGGTCTCTATACACTTGACATTTGTGTTATCCTGACTGCTAGTGAGGACAAGAAAAAGAACAATGAGACCAAGAAGTTGGAAAGCCTTAACAATGTGCACAGGTCACTAAAGGAAAAAGAAGCTAGGTGACATTACAATTGTTATGTCAGGTGTGGCAGAGGCTAGGGGTCCATAGGGTACATGCCCAGGATCCTGAGTGCTGCTCCTTCCACCCCAATGTTTAAAAAACAGTGACTTTATTATACAGTTGTACTCAAACGTTTAGATACCCCAACAGAATTTCTGCTTTCTTTTCTTTTTTTCAGAGAATAGGAATGATAACACAAAACCTTTTTCCTGGTTAGTGGTTGGGTGAAGCCATTTATTGTCAAACTACTGTGTTTTCTCTTTTTAAATCATAATGAAAACCAAATACATCCAAATGATCCTGATTAAAGGTTTACATACCTACAGTTCTTAATACTGTGTATTACCCCCTCTAACATCAATGACAGCTTGAAGTCTTTTGTGGTAGCTGTGGATGAAGCTCTTTATTTTCGCAGATGGTAAAGCTGCTCATTCTTTTTGGCAAAAGCCTCCAGTTCCTGGAAATTCCTGGGCTGTGTTGCATGAACTGCATGCTGGAGATCTCTCCAGAGTGGCTCAATGATATTAAGGTCAGGAGAGTGAGATAGCCACTCCACGACCGTCACTTTGTACTGCTGTAGCCAATGACAGATCAACTTGGCCTTGTGTTTTGAATCGTTGTCATGTTGGAACATTCAAGTACGTCCAATGTGCAACTTCTGGACTGATGAGTGCAAATTTGCCTCCAGTATTTGCTGATAAAGTGCTGCATTCATCTTTCCTCCAACTTTGACCTTGTTTCCTGTTTCTTTGTAGCTCACACATCCCCAAAACATCAATGATCCACCTCCGTGCTTTACAGTAGGAATGGTGTTACTCATCATAGGCCTTGTTGACACCTCTCCAAATGTAATGTTTATGGTTGTGACCAAAAAGTTAAATTTTGGGTTTACCACTCCAAATTACCTTGTTGCAAAAGTTTTGGTTCTTGTCTCTGTGCAGTTTGGCGTATTGTAGACGAGATACTTTGTGGCATTTGCGCAGTAATAGCTTTGTTCTGGCAACTTGACCCTGCAGCAACTTGCCCCTGCAGCCCATTTTTCTTCATGTGCCTCCTTATTGTGCATCTTAATATAAACAGTCACACCGCCAGTTTGTCCTGTATTTCAGCTAATGTTTTTTGTGGCTTTTTCTTTGCATCCCGAACAATGGTCCCGATCGGTAAGTGACAGGATGTGCTCCTGTCACTTACACTTAAAGGCTAGGTTCGCACTTTGTAACTGTGCGGCTGTATTTTTTATGCGGCTGTAAATGTGCGGATGAAACTACGGCCGTGGGAAAAAATAGACATGCGGCTCAAAACATACGGTCATTTACTTGGAAATCTGGTTCAACTAAAAATAACAAATAAAATCTTAAGAAAGTGATGCAAACACCTCTGGATGCATCTGGGAAAGCAGGGAACACAGTTTACATGAATTGCTATTACCGGGGTTTGCGATCCTCTGCACTAATGCCGATGTCTCTCATGGTTAATCTATTAAAATAATAAAACACATTTTCGTTGTAATAAAGTCCCTTTCATTGTTCAATAATTAAATTTAAACTAATCCATCATTTTGCAATTAAATATACTGTTAAAATAAATATATATATGAATAAGTGTATATTTATATATATAATTATTTTTTGACAGTATATTTAATTGCACAATGATGGATTCGTTAGAATTAAATTATTGAATAACGAAACTGAATTTATTTCAACGAAAATGTGTTTTATTAATTAAATATTAATTAGTACAGGAAGCTCCATAAGCCGTTAATTCATATTGCCGGCAAAAGAGCATTCTGTACTAATCATCACTTTAATTTAATGAAAACATCAAATGTTTCTTCTAATTATGTTATCACAATAGCATTATTAGAAGAAACATTTAGAATTATATGTGCGCTCAGCTGATTGGCTGATCGGCTGAGTGCACATATAATGAGCCGGTCTGCAGTACAGTGACTTCATTGTGCTGCGGACCAGCGAAGAGGACACATCGGGGTGAGTATAGAGCTCTCCCCACCCCCTCCCCAGCACTGCACCCCTCCCAGCAAGGAAGGGGGGTCATTTAACCCCTTCCTTGCTGGGATGGGTGCAGTCTGACATCAGTCTGGCCCCCAAGGGGTTAAGGGGGATGCAATACATCCTCCCTTAACCCCTTGGGGGCCAGACTGTAAGCAGCGATCTGTAAAGATGCTGCATACTGTAAGGAGCACAACACTGTTCACAATAATGGGTGTTGTGCTCCTGTTTGTGTGTTTTTTGTGTGTTTCTCCCTTTTTGTTTTTCAGATATCGGTATCCTGTGGATTAGGTCGGATTCCGTGGACTACGTCGATGACCAGCGTTTTTATTTTTTTTTTTTATAAAATGGTCAATGAGGGGTGTGGGGGTGTTTTTATTTGAATAAAATTTTTTTTTAACTTGTGTCTTCTCTTTATTTCTTTACTTTATAGACTTAGTAGTGGAAGCCGTCTAATAGACGGAATCCATTACTAAGTTGGGGCCTAGTGTTAGCCGGTATAAAATGGCTAACACTAACCCCCCATTATTACCCCAGTACCCAATGCCACCAGGGGTACTGGGAAGAGCCGGGTGCCAGTGGTCCCGGAGCGTCAAAATTGGCGCCCCTGGACCGGGCGGCAGCAGGCTGGTAAGATTTAGGCTGGGGAGGGCCTAAAACAATGGCTCTTCCCACCCTGGTGTTACCAGGTTGCTGTCGTTTGGTTTTTAACCCGGCTGGTTATAAAAATAGGGGGGACCCTATGCGTTTATTTTTAATTATTTATTTATTTAAAAAAAAACGCATAGGGTCCCCCCTATTTTTATAACCAGCCGGGTTAAAAACCAAACGACAGCAGCCTGGTAACACCAGGGTGGGAAGAGCCATTGGTTTAGGCCCTCCCCAGCCTAAATATTACCAGCCTGCTGCCGCCCGGTCCAGGAGCGCCAATTTTGACGCTCCGGGACCACTGGCACCCGGCTCTTCCCAGTACCCCTGGTGGCATTGGGTACTGGGGTAATAATAGGGGGTTAGTGTTAGCCATTTTATACCGGCTAACACTAGGCCCCGATTTAGTAATGGATTCCGTCTATTAGACGGTTTCCACTACTAAGTCTATAAAGTAAAGAAATAAAGAGAAGACACAAGTTAAAAATTTTTTTATTCAAATAAAAACACCCCCACACCCCTCATTGACCATTTTATTAAAAAAAAAAAAAAAAAAAACGCTGGTCATCGACGTAGTCCACGTAATCTGACGTAATCCCCAGGATACCGATATCTGAAAAACAAAAAGGGAGAAACACACAAAAAACACACAAACAGGAGCACAACACCCATCATTGTGAGCGGTGTTGTGCTCCTTACAGTATGCAGCATCTTTACAGATCGCTGCTTACAGTCTGGCCCCCAAGGGGTTAAGGGAGGATGTATTGCATCCCCCTTAACCCCTTGGGGGCCAGACTGATGTCAGACTGCACCCATCCCAGCAAGGAAGGGGTTAAGTGACCCCCTTCCTTGCTGGGAGGGGTGCAGTGCTGGGGAGGGGGTGGGGAGAGCTCTAACATAATTAGAAGAAACATTTGATGTTTTCATTAAAGTAAAGTGATGATTAGTACAGAAAGCTCTATTGCCGGCAATATGAATTAACGGCTTATGGAGCTTCCTGTACTAATTAATATTTAATTAATAAAACACATTTTCGTTGAAATAAATTCAGTCGCGTTATTCAATAATTTAATTCTAACGAATCCATCATTGTGCAATTAAATATACTGTCAAAAAATAAATATATATATAAATATACATTTATTTATATATATATTTATTTTAACAGTATATTTAATTGCAAAATGATGGATTCGTTAGAATTAAATTATTGAACAACGAAAGGGACTTTATTACAAAGAAAATGTGTTTTATTAATTTAATATATTAACTATTAGAGGCATCGGCATTCGGCATCATTGCCGGCTATTTTTGAAGTACTCCGTACGGACCGCCTGTCAATCCACGGCCGCGTTTCCAGCCGCAAACAATGGTCTTGTTCATTTTTTACGGGTCCGTTTACGATAGGGCCGTAGATTCATACATAGTGTGCACTGTGCAGCCATATATCGTATACTTTCCAGCGTACGCATGAACCACCAAAAATACCGCCGCACAATTACAGCCGCAAATACAGCCGCACACTTACATAGTCTGAACCTGGCCAAACGCTGCAATTGCAGGCCCAGGCACCGAGGGCGCAAATGTACACCCACGGTCGTTAAGGTGTTAACAGAGTAATAAATGTATTATAAATTCTGCTAAATCTGTAGAAAATAGCAAATACTACAGAAACTACAGTAACTACTGTGGTGGGTGAACCACAGATCAACTAAGATAAACTTTGCTACTATGTAAAGTTTCTAAGCATGTATAGGTTTATTAATATTGGTGATTGTTTTCTTATAATGTAGGTGCGGGCAGGAAGAACTCAATGTGAAACCAATAACATTTTACTACAACCAAGGTAGTGCAGGTCACATTCCTGTAGGCAAGCATCTTTTTTCAGGATGTCTGTGACAGCAATCAATCAGTGACAGGTTAATCTCATCTAAACATCAAACTAATCCCGTTATCTGAGCCCCCCAAAGGCTTTGTACTAAATGTACTGCCCTTCCTAACCTATGACATTTGACATTAATATGATGTTACAGAATGTGAGAAACAAACACATATTGCACTAACAATAATCAATTCGTATTTAGCTATTCAATATGATAATACTTATATATGTTTCTAGTGTCCAAGGTATATAGCAAAACAAATAAATGTATTTCAACACATTAAATTGCAACTCTGTACAATAAACATACATATTAAAGGGTTCTTTAAATGAAAAACTTTTTTTTTAGATACCAGAATAAAAACAACTCATTCTCACTGCCTTTCCCATAGCTCCTGGTTCCCAGTCCTCTGCACTTTTCTTTTGCTCTCTATGACTAGTAGTGAGCGAACATGTTCGTAAATGTTTGTATGTTCGTACGAACATGACTAATTGTTTGTGTTTAATGATCGGAATGGTTATAACGATCATTTTTGAATATGCAAAGATACACTACTGCGTAATTCACTCTTTGCATCTGATAATCTGTACGCATGTTTGTAACTCTACACCAAAACGGGTGCTCTATGTACGCAATCTGTACAAAAATTAATGCAAATGAAACTGAGTAATTTACTCTTTGCTCCTGATAATCTGTACGCATGTGCATAGACCGAAACGTATGCTTCTACTGCATGTTCGTTATTTGTTCGTGAATGTTTAGCGCACAGCGAACACACACCGATTACAATAATTTTTTTTACGTTTGTGTTCGGGATCCAAACCAAACAGTGGGATGTTCGCTCGCTGTGGCTGCTGATTGGCTAAGCATTTGTTTCCTGCACTAGGGATGCACGATGCACCGAAATATCGATACTACTATTGATATTTCGGGGCAAAAATCGGTTTGGTACCAGGATTTCCTGGTATTTGATACTGTATGTTAAGCTGCATAATAATGCAGCTTAACATAAAGTATAGAGCAGAGAACACAGGCGGCGGCTAGCTTAGCGCCGGCCATGTTCTCTGTGTGCTGACCCATGCCCCCTAGTGTCACCTCCATTGCCCGCCTACTCTACGCTACCAGCGGCGCCAAATTTAAATAGCAGGCACATAGCGATCGCTTGTGCCGGCTATTTTACAGTGTTCATGCTGCTGTCAAACTGACAGCGGCATTTAACCCCTCCTGAGCCGCTCCATATGCAGCAGGGGTGTGCTGGAGCATATGGAGCGTGCTCCCACTGCTAGTGACTGTGGGGGTAGTCATTTAACCATTTTAGGGGATTCCCATGCGCAATCCCCCCCCCTACCCGAACTGCCAATGCAGCAGGGTCCTTCTCACCTGCCAATTGCATCCCCCCCCCCCTCCGCAGTGGGGCCGGATCCGCCAGTCTTCACCTTCCAGTGCACCCACAACAGTAAGCTGTCCAAGAGCCAGAGCCTGTCCAGCTACCAAGAGAGACAGAACGGGATCATCAGCGCGCCCCTGGATCTGGTGGTGTATGATATATCAGAATGAAAGTGAGCAGCTATAGTCTGCACAGCTGATGCCAGACTACAACTCCCAGCATGCACTGCTGCTGAACAAGTTAGACTGGCAGCAGAAGTGCATGATAGGACTTCTAGTTCCTCCTGAGCTGAAAAGCCACAGGTTTTCCATTATACAGTTTATGAAATGTATGACAGTTTGAGCTTCCAATAAAGCTGTTGCTACTAAATTGGTCACCATTGTAGAGGGTCTCTTGGAAAATTGGGTGACAACAGACCAGAAAGTATATATATATATATGTATATATATATATATATATATATATATATATATATATATATTATTATTATTATTAACAATTTAATGTTTGTACACTTTGCAGAAGTTAGAAGCTGAAACTAATGAAAAAGTCTCAGAATCGGCACTTGAAACCACCTTTTACTACCATAGATATAATAATATTTTGTTAACAATCCTATAATTATCCAGATCATTTGCGATAATTGTCATGACACAAGTTACCGGCCAATTGCAGCTGTGTTCACATGCTGCAGTATGGTTATTTGTTGCATGGTTTCTACATATTTAAATACCTTGTGGGCAATAACTGCATTGCAACCACCACAGACTCAAAAGGGTTGTCCCAAAATATAGGATACAGAATAACTAGCTGATTAGTGGGAGTTGTAGTGCACAAGGAGATATGTTGGGAGTTGCAGTTGTACAGCAGCAGCCTCCTGACACAAAAACTCTCAGCATACCTCCTTGTGCACAAAAACTTCCAGCATACTTCCTTGTGCATTTCAACTCCTAGCATATTTCCTTGTGCACTACAACTCCCAGCATACCTTCTTGTGAACACAGAGGTATGCTGGGAGTTGTTGTGCACATATTTGTATTTTTACTTTTTTTTTTGTTGTTGTTTTTTTCAAACTTTTTTTTTGTGTCGAATTGGTATCGTGTATCGAAATAAAAAAGCTGTTATCGGTATGGAACTCAAAATTCTGGTATTGTAACATCACAAGTCAACACACTATTGCAAGTAGGAAGAAGCAAGTGGACCAGGGACTAAGCGCTGTTGAAATGGTAGTGGTGGGGGATTGAGGCTCGTAAATACAGGTTTTTTTTTAGAAGCACATTAAAAAAAAGAAAAACGCTAAAATAAAATAAAAAATAAAATTACTTGTATTAATTGAGAAGACCATACTGTTCTGTGTTACAACAACTACACATATGCTATTATTTGATATCTAAATAAGTCCTCCAAAGATATAAAGCAACTGAAAATGAAAATCTCAAAATTTAACAAAAACGAATCTTTAAGTGATCCTATCATTTGAAAAAAAAATTTTTGATGTGTCATGGAGACATGTGAAGAAAGGATTCCCACAGCGTCCACAGGTAGTACGCAGGTAGGCCCACAATCCTTGGTGTGGGTACTGTAGACTTGTGAAGAAAGGATTTTCACTAGAGATGAGCGAACCTGGAGCATGCTCAAGTCGATCCGAACCCGAACTTTCGGCATTTGATTAGTAGTGGCTGCTGAACTTGGAAAAAGCCCTAAGGTTATGTGGAAAACATGAATATAGTCATTGGTTATATCCATGTTATCCAGACAACCTTAGAGCTTTATCCAAGTTCAGCAGCCACTGCAAATACCGAACGTTCGTATCTCCAGAAGGTGCTGTTGAACTCTCCTGATCAGTTAAGGGTCCTTTTACATGGCCCCTTTGGACACAAACGAGCCTCGATCAGTAAGATCATCGCTCATTTGAAATGCCTTTACAATGCACAATGAATTACTGTATCATTCATGCCAATGATATGACATAGTGAAAAAAAAATCAATGAGATTAATCTGACATGATCTGCCCTCACTCAGTAAAGCCATGCTGGTTTGGATCCATCAAGTTGTTGATACTTAGTTGATCACTTATCTTCTTTTTTTAGAAGACATTCCATCATTTTTACTACTACATATGTCAAGCTAACAGGCCTGTAGTTACTTCTTTCCTACAGACTATACAGATTAAATTCCTTAAGTCTTTCCTGATATGTTTTATGATTTAGACCTTCTATAGACCACCATATTTGTAGCCCGTCATTGTACCATTCTATTTCATCAATAATGTTTTGTAGGCCCTTTGCTGTCTCGCCTGATATTTAATGCCTATTGTAAATATACATCAAATAGTGAACTCAAACTCCAATGTCTTTGGAGGTTGATTGGTTTTACTTAAAAGCCAGATCTTAATTTTGTAGGTCTGAAGCAGACCATAATCTAAAAATGTATACTTTAACCCTTTAAGGACATGGCCCATTTTCGTTTTTACGTTTTCGGTTTTTCCTCCTTGTGTTTAAAAGGTCATAGCACTTGCATTTTTCCACCTAGAAACCCACATGACCCCTTATTTCTTGCGTCACTAATTGTACTTTGCAATTACAGGCTGAATTTTTGCATAAAGTACACTGCGAAACCAGAAAAAAATTCAAAGTGTGGTGAAATTGAAAAAAAAAAAGCATTTCTTTTATTTGGGGGAAATGTGTTTTTACGCCATTCGCCCTGGGGTAAAACTGACTTGTTATGCATGTTCCTCAAGTTGTTACGATTAAAACGATATATAACATGTATAACTTATATTGTATCTGATGGCCTGTAAAAAATTCAAACCGTTGTTAACCAATATACATTCCTTAAAATCGCTCCATTCCCAGGCTTATAGCGCTTTTATGCTTTGGTCTATGGGGCTGTGCGAGGTGTCATTTTTTGCGCCATGATGTGATCTTTCTATCGGTACCTTGATTGCGCATATACGACTTTTTGATCGCTTTTTATTACATTTTTTCTGGATTTGATGCGACCAAAAATGCGCAATTTTGCACTTTGGGATTTTTTTGCGCTGACGCCGTTTACCGTACGAGATCTGGAATGTGATTAATTAATAGTTCGGGCGATTACGCACGCGGCGATACCAAACATGTTTATTTATTTATTTATTTGTTTACTTTTATTTAAAACCTGGGAAAAGGGGGGTGATTCAGACTTTTATTAGGGGAGGGGGATTTTTACTATTAACAACACGTTTTTTTTTTTTTTTTACACATATACTAGAAGCCCCCCTGGGGGACTTCTAGTATATACACTGTGATCTCTCATTGAGATCTCTGCAGCATAGATATGCTGCAGAGATCCATGAGATCGGCACTCGTTTGCTTTCGGCTGCTGCAGCCGGAAACAAACGAGTGCCGAGCCGAGGACGACGCCATCTTGGACGCGTCCCCGGCCGGCATCAGACAGGGAGATCGCTCCTCCGGGACAAGGTCCCGGAGGAGCGATCTCCCCCACTAGACACCAGGGAAACGTTGCCTCCGGTAATCGGAGGCAGCTGTCAACTTTGACAGCTGCCTCCGATTAGCTAATTAGCGGGCACGGCAATCGGACCGTGCCCGCTAATAGCAGCGGTCCCGGGCTACACGCGGCACCCGGGATCGCGGCACTTCAAAGCGGGGCCGCCGCGCGGCCCCGCTTTGAAGTGCTAATGAGGACATAGGACGTACCGGTACGTCCTATGTCCTTAAGAGGTTAATATATCTAGCCCTACAAACTTAATGGCCAAGATTTATCAATCTGTCTGGGGCATTAATGTGTCTTATTTGTGTCTCAGACGACAACCAATCACAGATCAGCTTTCATTACTCAATTTGCTCTGATAAAATGAAATTTGAGCTGTGATAACTCTAGACCAGTGATTATTAAGAACTACTATGTAAGGATAATGCATTCAAGCACTGTATATCTACCAGAGCTTAGGATGTTGAATCAAGGAATGGACATAGGTGCTAAATCAATAAATCTGAGCAGGGGCGTAGCTAGGATTCATGGGGCCCCATAGCAAAAAACTGTATGGGGCCCCCTGAATCCTGTACGTCCCCACCCCCCATAGATAGCTAACTCTCAAACACACACAATGACGCACATATATATACACACACACACAGGCACCATTTACATATATACAAATACACCACTGACATACACACATTTACACTGGAATGTGATGACACTAGTGATAACATATACACAGTGAATAGACCATATACAGGGAAATCATCTCCCAAGTGTAATAAGAACCAGAAATAATATCTGCAGCATTTTCTTTTAGTGGTGGGTTCTTTTATTAGAGCCCAGCATTAATAGAAACTGCTGCAGAACATCTTTGGGAGCAAACATGTTAATCACTTGAGACACTGCTGACATACACACACACACACACACACACACATATACACACCAATGTTACAGACACTACAGTATATACATATATAGCAGAGGGATCAGGAAAAATTCTTTAAAAAAATAACTTTTATTTAAATATCTGAAAAAAATCTAAAGCCACACGTCTAATAAATTATTACTTACACAGCCATCACCTTTTTTACAAAAAAAATGCAAAAAATGCAAAAATATCAAAAAGCACCGTATATTGTCCTATACGACTCTGAACACCTTCATACAGTTTTTATTTTTCCCAGTGTGTACAGATATTTCCAATCAATTGTCCCACTTTCATATTAATTGTCCATTTTATATATTATGAGTGTTTGCGTTTTATTTTTCATTTTTCAAAATAACTGAAGATATTACGTCCCTTGTATTCTTTGGACACTCTTCAGATTCAATCGTCGCAGCCCAACGCGTTTCTTGTACCACACATCTTCAGGGGCCATGGGGTAGGACTCACATATTCTTAGGGACTCAGTGCAGAAAACTTCCTCCGTACAGCTCTGGTGATGGCTGTTTTTGTACAAGCTGAAAAAAGGTGATGGCTGTGTTAGTAATAATTTATTAGACGTGTGGCTTTAGATTTTTTAGAGATACTTAAATAAAAGTTATTTTAAAAAAATTTTTTCCTGATACCTGATAAATTAACTAAAGGAAAAAAGATCACTGTTTACATTAATCAGTTTACATCTACATATATAGCCACAGATACATGCACACACTGACATATACATATACACAGACACATATGTACACACACTGACATATACATATATACACAGACACATATGTACACACACTGACACACAGCACTTACAGCTCCCAGGGTAGAAACTAGAATGGAGTGTCCAGAAGGAGGTGTAAAGGACCTTTGATGACGTCATGCCCATCCTTACACAGAGGTATTGAGGACTTTTGGGTAATGTGATAAGGTCCTTCCTCCCTCTCCTTCTGTGCGTACAGGACCTGGCAGGTCCTCCTCCTCTGTCCCTCTCCTTCTGATGTGCAGCCCACTCACCCTGCACTACAGTGAGCGGGCTGAAGAGTACAGTGGCGGGTCCTTCTTCCTCTGCAG
This sequence comes from Dendropsophus ebraccatus, assembly GCF_027789765.1. Lineage (NCBI taxonomy): Eukaryota > Metazoa > Chordata > Amphibia > Anura > Hylidae > Dendropsophus > Dendropsophus ebraccatus. The sequence continues at coordinate 73,032,628 of NC_091459.1, read as the reverse complement.
GAGGGGGGATGCGGTGGTCAGCTGTCAGTGCATACCTAACATTAAGGCAGAGCAGCTTTCTGGGGCCCCTTTCTTGCAAGGGCCCCATAGCAGTTGCCTTCTCTGCCTTCATGGTAGCTACGCCACTGAATCTGAGGGATTTGGGTAATGAAAAACATCCATACATGGGTGCTTTCCAGTTTGAACAGACAAGAGCAAAAGCATCTATCCTTAGGCAACATGTCGGGAAAAAAAGGATTTGCATGACAGTAACATAGACAGTCCAATGACTTAGGAATAGTGCGAAGAAAAACTGCTGCTGCTTGTGTATATTGTCCGCAGCCAGTAATCCATACACATAAGCTGTGGGTAATTACTTAGAGAGTATCGCAGCTGTGTTGTGTATAGCCATCTGCAACACTTTTTATTAGAATTCATACAATTAACTGGTGAGTCATAGGGAATGATGACAGATTGTTTGAAATATTAAATAATTTAAAAAAGGGCAATAATTATTCATAATTCATCACAGAATGCATCACAAAGCGGTTTCACATTTGTATTAATTCCACGGGCCGTGAATGAACACTTACAAAGGCATTGCATAAGGAGGTAAAATACATCTTTTGTATATGATACCTTTGAGTGAACTCTACAGAGAATTACTAATCTGCCGGTTTATAAAGGAGCTTTTAAGACTTTACAAGTGCCTTCTTCAGACCAAAGCCGTTTGTGATATTTGTCAGAAAAAGAGATCTGCTGATCAGGGAAATAGTCTAGAGTCTCAAGTGAAAAATGAAGTCTAATCAATGTACCTAAACCCATTAATTCTTGCTGTAAAAGGATTATACTGTTTAATTGCTTTATCCTCCTGAAGAAAGAGTAAGTTACGTTCAAAGAACAGAAGTATTCTCATTGACAACTCAAGGGACTGCTAGTCAGCTTTATTTCTCCCTTTTTACTGTTTTGTTTTTTTGTTTTGTTTTTTTCAAGTACAGTATATGTTTGATGTATATAAATGACATGGGCCTTGGATGCAAGGAGGGATAAAGGAGAGCTGAAAAAGAAGTTACTATCACTTCCAAAAAAGATAAAAATACTAAGGAGTTCTACAATGAGGCTAATGTGTGAACAAAAACAGACGTGTTTTGCAAAAGCAGGTGGTAACCAATTACAGGTGTTATTTTATACAGTGCCAATTTCTCATTGACCTTGATGGAGTGCATTTTTATATTGAACATACATACATTTTACCTTTATCTTATAGTGTGTGAACATAACCTAATGATTACACTATGCAGTGGCTGCCACATTCTGTCTAGAATGAAAAGACAGATTAATTATATGTCTATATAAAAATGCCTGTGAACAGAGTCCAACATGTTACCTTTTGTTCAGATTTTACAAAGTCAAAGTAGACTCGATAATTCAGGAGAGGAGGTAGAGGGGCTGGAGACTGATGATATGTCCGTTTATCTGACAGATTTTACTATGTCGGAAATAGAGCAGCTTACAATGTGAAAACAATAAATGGTAGTGACCAGTCTGCCATCACTTAGACTAATATTTGAAAAGTTGGACCTTTTTATATTAGGAAACCATTATGACAAAAAGTACAGTCAAAATATAACCTTTAATATGATATTTAAAAAAGCACCCAGGTGTAAACACTATGAAAGTACAATACATGGGGTAACATATAGGTGATATCACAAATAGGGACAAACCAGTGTCAAGACACGTCAACAACTTTCAAGATGGGCACCTTCTGTGCATTGGAAGTGGTACATCCTCCACCTCCCACCACCCTTTCTTTTTATGAAGAGGGGACTAGGATAAGACACTCCTCAGGAAAGGATTTTCCAACTACAAACCATCAATGATTAATTGAACTTTCTTTGTTTCATTTAAGTCTATATAAATACTAGAGTCAGCCATGTTTTACAATGCTCTATGCTAGTGTCCTAGAAGAGTTATCTTAGTATTACAGTATGTCATGTTTTCCCTTTTGAGTGGACCCTTAGCCCACACTATGCATGGCTTTATGTATACCCTTTATATGCCCCCCACTACTATCCCCCACCCCTCTTTATCTTGTATTATGGAGGTTCCGAGAGAGATGGGAGCAGTATATATATATATATTTACTTTGTTTGATGCTATGTATTATACTTGTTTCTCAGATTTTATTGCTTATTTACCCTTGCCTTAATAAGATAAACTGGAAAAAAAATAATACAGAATGTAATTTATATATGGGTATAAACATTCCAACTGACATAGAGACAAGTGAAACATCAAAAACATAGTACCATGTTTATACCATTATTATAATACACCACTAAAAAAACAAAACAAGCATCCATTTTAAGAGCATATTAAGCAGGTTGTGGTTATAGCGGTAAATGGTGGAAACATCTGCAATCAAAGTCCTTGGAATAGTTCTCCAAAAGGCATCCATAATGCTGGCCTTGAGCAATATTTTCCACATCGTCTATGTTTTGCAAACATTTTCTGCATGAATGTCAGCAGAGCAATTACTTTGAATCTCTTTGTTGTCACAGCTCTCTAACTTAATGAGTAATTAAACTTCATTGTTGGCATGGAGAATTTATAATCGTTGATGCTAAAATGTCAGTCCAGCGCTTCTACAAAAGACCAGAAGACCATTGTCTGGCTGTTTGTCATAGTTCTACCATTGTCCGTGCTTCTGCTTTCTGTTTTCCCTCCAGTCAACAAAAGCGTTCCCCCCCCCCCCCCACACACACACACACACACATAAAATGTCTGTGTCTCCGACACTGTTCTTTTTATGTGTTTCATATTGCATTTTTTTCATAATTATCTGAAAAACATCTGAAACTGTAAACTTTAAACATCATCTTCACACTTTGTGTTTGCTCTCTTCTACATGGTCTGTTAAGTATGAAAACGAAAAACTAATTTGGTGCATCATCACTGTTGCGTTTTGTACATGAACAACAAATGGTGAATATACTCGTCTTATATTGAAATTTTCTTTTATTGTAAAAGATATCAATGACAAGTCGGCTAAATGCAAAGGGATCATGTAACAGACTAACCTCAGGACATGGAGTGAACTCACTGTATCACTACTGGATTTGACAGGAGGTACTAGGTTGTGTACTATGTAGAGATGAGCGAACCGGGTTCGAGTCCATCCGAACTCGAACGATCGGCATTTGATTAGCGAGGGCTGCTGAACTTGGATAAAACTCTAACGTCTGGAAAACATGGATACAGCCAATGACTATATCCATGATTTCCACATAGCCTTAGGGCTTTATCCAACTTCAGCAGCCACCGCTAATCAAATGCCGAAAGTTCGGGTTCGGATGGACTAGAGCATGCTCAAGGTTCGCTCATCTCTAGTACTATGTAATTTGTAAAATAATTTTTTTGGACTTGCAGATGGTGTAAAAGTGAGAGGTAAAAGAATAATAAAGCAGACACATAGTGATTTAGTCCAAGGTACAGATCCACTCATATGGGTCAAGGCAGGAGGAATGCCTACACCAATATAGTATCCCATTTAAAAATGAATTATTTTTTTTTTCAAATACATTGCGTTACTTCTCTTGTACTGACCTGGTGTTCCAGCATGTATTCTAGTTTTGCATTCACAGAGCAGAAATGTCCCAGCATTTATCCTTAATATCTGTACAATGCTTGCTATGATGGTAGGATTCTGGGAAGAGTCATCTTTATTCTAGGCAATGTATAGTAATATAAAGCACAGAAAATGAACTGTCCCACTGTATATTCAAAGCCGTTAGGGATGTGTCTGCCGATGAGCTTGTCAACTGTTTCTAGTAACAACCAGCACTCTGTAAATGCAGCTCTGGGCTATACTAGACTCCAGAACTTTTACATGGATTACATTTATATATAAACTGTAAAATAGTGTTCCCAAAAGGAAATACACTATAAGCCGTGTCCCAAATCTGTCTACACAGCTCATAATACTGATCTCCAGAGACTACAAGCCCCAGAGGGGAAGAGGCATTCTGGTTTTGATCTAGGACCCCACTTTGTATATTCTCCTTGACTTTGGTAATTGCCGCCGTAATGAAATATCTTTTTGCTCTTTATGCATTGCTGATATGAATCATACTCACCATTTCAAGACTTTTTATAGCCCAAGCAGTAAAAAATAGTTGGCCAATTTTGCAATTGAAGCTGTTATCACCAAAATTGATGACTCTACAATTTAACAGGAAAGAGATATGAGAACCAATCTTCAAAAGGAATTGTGTAAATTTGTATGTTATATAGATGTATCAGTGTTAAAAGAGTAGTGCGGCGTTTAAAAACTATTCACTAAATAATAGACATAACAACGTTATACAACTTTGTAATGTGTGTTATGTAAGTGAATTACCCCCTTCCCCGTGTCCCCCCACCCCCGGAAGTGTGGTTCAGTACTGCCTCACACTTCTGGGGGTGGGGGGACCCAGGGAAGGGGGCCATTCACTTACATAACACACATTACAAAGTTGTATAACTTTATGTGTATTATTTAGTGAATCATTTTTAAACGCCGCACTACTCTTTTAAGGAAAAACCTTACAATGCTCTTAGAACCTTCAGCAGCTTAGTGGATGTCTTACCTGCTTCCTAATTCACAAACATGAACTGTATAGCTATATTACAGATACAACAGAGCCACAGTTTGCCTACAGTAACTTTTTATAAAAATATGGATTTCGAATCAGGTTCTCCCGACACACATGAACGTTCAGAATTGCTAACACTCTAATGACAAAAGGATTGGCTTTAGATCTTTAGAATCGGCATTAGAATGCCTAGGGGTACATAACAGTAGTCTTGTGTGTATGAACCTGTTAGTTTGACTGTAACAAATAAAGAGGAAAGTTCAGTGGATTCCTCAGTAGATGATACCTTTAAATAGTTAACTAAAATGATAAGCTCTCTTTATTAGTTGTACTTTTACGCTGGGTTCACACTACGTATATTTCAGTTAGTATTGTGTTCCTCATATTGCAACCAAAACCAGGAGTGGATTGAAAACACAGAAAGGATCTGTTCACACAATGTTGTAATTGAGTGGATGGGCGCCATTTAATGGCAAATATTTGCTGTTATTTTAAAACAACGGCTGTTATATTGAAATAATGGCAGTTATTTACTGTTATATGGCGGCCATCCACTCAATTTCAACATTGTGTGGACAGATCCTTTCTGTGTTTTTAATCCATTCCTGATTTTGGTTGCAATATGAGGACCACAATACTGACTGAAATATAAGTAGTGTGAACCCAGCCTTAAATTCATTGACTTTAATCTTCTGGTTGGTCAAACCAGAGGCGTAGCTAGCCCTTCCAGCACCTGGGGCACCCCCCTCCCAACTCCTTTACTGAACACACACATCTTTCTGTGTTGAGAGCCGTAACCGCATACATGACTGAAGCCCACTATTAGACACCTGAGCAATAGTCAGCAGCCTCAGCAACTTTATTCTTACCCCATGTCAGATCAGTACTGTCACCTTTCACGGTAACTGACCTTGAGTTGGGGTAACCTAGGAGGACACAATCTGCCTGATCCAAGCAACCCACTGTATACAGATCACAGAATAGTATAGCACTAAGGGCTATACCTTAGTGCTATATGCCTTTACACAAAGAGATTTATCTGAAAGATTTTTTAAGCCAAAGCCAGGAACAGACTATAAACGGAACAGGTCATAAAGGAAGACTGATTTCTCCTCTTATCAAATCCATTTCTGGCTTTGGCTTCAAAAATCTGTCAGATGAATCTCTCTGTGTAAAGGCACCATAACAGCTGTGATCTCTATACAAAGGATTGCTGGGGGCAGATCATACTGTATAGTTATACAATGTCTGGAGGACATTATAGGACTGCTAGTAGTGATATCTATACAGAGGGATGGGGCAGATCACACTCTATAGATATATAAGCCTGCAGGACATAATATAGCTTTTAGCAGTGACCTCCATACAGAGGATTTCTGGGGGGATTATCGCACTGTGTAGATATATAAGCCTGCAGGACATTATAGAACTGCTAGTAGTGATGTCTATAGGGGGTTGGGGGGGGGGGTCATGTCTTCCCCTCTGCTGCTCTTCCCCAGGTCTCTGCTCCCTGGATCTCACAGACCAGCTGACTGCAGGAGGGACGCTTCCTGTATAGAGCCAGCCACAGGGCTCACCTCCGGCTCTGTGCTTAGTGATGGATGTGACAGGCAGCCATGCTCTCAGCTCCCATCTTTTTAGGAGGGCCGGGCTGACACACTGACAGGCCAGCCTCTTTCATGGCAGATCACAGAGTGAGAGAGTAAGCTACTGCTGTATATATACCCTAGCTGCACAGAGCACCAGCAGCTAGGGTATATATATATATATATATATATATATATATATATATATATATATATATATATATATATATATAGACAATAACAATGGGGGGAGATGTTTCAGACCTTTTCTTCAGCTGCACATACCTGGTCTTCCTTCTTCTGATCAAGCAGCCGCTATGTCCCTGCCTCCTGCTGCTTCCTCTGTACTTCTGTAGCCCTGAAGAGGCTGATGGGACGGCCCCTGCTCTTACTGCTCAATGATGACTGCTCTTCACACAGGGAGCACAGGGCAGAACATCTTACTACAGCACATCCTCCCTGCACACACAGCCTCAGTAGCTTTAAAAATGACAGGGGCTGTGTGTGCAGGGCGGCTGGTACCCCCCTCTTGCCTTGCGCCCAGGGCAGCTGCCCCCCCCCCCTCGCTACTCCCCTGGGTGAAACAAATGACCCCGATTCAGCCATATGTGCGCCTAATAAGCATTGCACTGTATTATGTAACAGATCAAACTTTCACATGTCCAAGTCTCCTATTAGGCTAAAATATGTTATTAAAAAAGTAAAATAAGGAGCTAATTAAAAAACGTGAGGTTAAAACCTGGTATTGAGACAACAGTAATAACCCATATGGAGAAATTAACTTATTTAACATTGTGCATGTTTTTAAAAAGATATACAAAAAACTTTATCAGAACTTCTGTTTTATTCACTCTTCCCCAAAAAATATAAGCCAAACAAAGCAAAAAGCAAAACAATTTTTTGGCATTTTTCTTGCAGTTTGCTTCAAACTGCAACTTATTCACTGTAGGGAAACTCGGATCATGTAAAGACTAACAAAGTCACACAATAAGAAATTATATACAGCGCACCATAGTCAGCCCCAAGAGTTTGTTTCCCAAAATAAATTTCAGCATATAAAAGACAGAGTTATAATCTACCAGCAAAAGTCACATACTACCGACTGTCCCGGTAAATTAGTCAGCAAAGGTAAAATTTATTTCCAAGATGATAGTAAAAGATAAATGTATCTTTAGCCTGCAGGATATCGAAAGCACCATTAAGTGTGTACCTGCAGGGAACACATCCAGCATAGACATCTTTCCTACTGAATCCTTTTTTAAGCTTTGCAGCCCGCCCTCTCTTCTATTATGTTTGAAATGTTTAATAGTATCATTTCTTAGGGTCAGCTGCCTGGAGACATAAAAACTGCACTCGTCTCTGTCCTTTGAAGAAGGATAAAAGAACATTTTTTTGCCCGTACAATCTCCCTGTAGAATTTAGTATATATAATAGCGTCAGGAACAAAAGAGAAAGCATCTTGCATACAGATCAAGTATAGAAGACCTGCAAATCTCTTGTTCTACAGTTATCTGTCTGTACAAAGGTGTTTATTTGTCATGCATCGGCTCATGTTGGTCAGCCTCAGATCACATAACCTGTACGCAAGCTTGTCTTCTCATTCTGTTAAACATATTTTAGACTAGCCTGCATACTGTGGGCCTCCCATGATGAATAATACGCAAAACAAATTTTGGTGTGAGTTATATACAAGAGAAAGGTTTTGTTTTGTTTTTTATAGGAAGCATAGCCATTATAAGGCTAAGTGATAGATTTTGATGTATGCAATGTTACATTTTGTTTAAGATTTTTATAAGATGGGAACTGAAGACTGTAAAATAGTAGGCAAGGATTAAAGGCCTTGTCCCCCTCTTCATTTTTTTTCTTATAGAAGGAAGATTCACCAAAACCAACAGTTCAAGGTGGTGGACTGTAAAAAATTATCTGAAAAGGCTTCCTGGATACCCAATCATATAGTGTTGGGAACTGCAATTGTTCATTGAGTTCACTGACTCAACATAAAGTAAGAAATGTTATATATTTTACCCCAAAACCAAAAAGTATAAAACTTGGCATAAAAATGTTTCTATGGTAGATGTCATTTAAACATTCCTCAATTATATTTGGTCATTAACCCCTTAAGGACAGAGACTGGAATTACCTTAAGGACCAGGCCAATTGTCACTTTTGCGTTTTCGTTTTTTCCTCCTATAACTTTTATTTTTCCAGCTACAGGGCGAGGTAAAAATGGCCCTATTGTGACTCTTATAGCGCTTTTATTTTTTTTCCCTACGAGGTCGTATGGGGCATCATATTTTGCGCCATGATCTCTAGTTTTTATTAGTAAAAATTTTTTCTAGATCAGACGTATTTATCACTTTTTATTTTTTTCATACATAAAATGTAATTTAAAAAAAGCAATCCCTGCGTTTTTTACCGCTTTTTGTTCACGCCATTCACCATGTGGGAACATTATTGTTTTATTTTAATAGATCAGACAATTACGCACGCTACAGTATATTATATGTTAATTAACTTTATTATTTTTATGTGTTTTATGTATAAAATGGGAAGGGGGGTGATTTTCACTTATTGAGGGAGGGGCTTTGGGACCATTTTTAAAACTTTAATAGATTTTTTTTTATACTTTTTAAGTCCCCTTAGCGGACTATTACATTACTACATTAGATTGCTACCATAACAGACTGCTAACAAGGTAAGCAGTATTGCTAACATAAGATCAGACTGCACGGAGGTAAGCAGTAGAACTTGGGTAGTCAGGCCATGCAATCGGGACCCCCGCAGACCCAATCGGTAAGTGATAGTTGATGCTCCTGTCACTTAAACGCACATGTATGCCCTGATACGTTAAGTCCCAGGCGGCGGGGACGTACCTGTACACCCGCCGTCCTTAAGGGGTTAACAGGGTAAATCATTTTTAAAGATTACAGATTTTGGGGTCTTTCTTACCTAAAATCAGCTAAATCCTCTCTCTCCCTGCTGCAGCCTCTCCCCTTACTAGCTTCAAGGTGGCATCTGACAACGAGCAGGAAATGACTAGTTCTTATACTCTGGAGGTCACATGCGTAAGCCAGCCAATGAATGTAGACGTTGTTCTCGCGATGCCAGCATGCTCCTAGGGCCTGTCCGCTCTGCAGCTCCCACTCCAGCTGCCCGAACACCCCCACCACAGCAATTTTGGGGTGTCATCCACTCCCACTGCTTCAGGGGGCCACAATGGACCGCTACATTCACAAAAAGGGCAAGCAAGCAAAGTCTAAGAGCCACACCAAGACCTGCAGGTTGGACAGCGGGGACGCCATCATGGCGGCGTCTCCCGCGTCATCCAGAGCCCCCCTCAGCAGACAGGTCAGAGAGAGGCTCTTTGGAAGGGGAAGATGACGGAGACATTATCACTCTGGACTATGCTGCTCTCGCTAGTAAAGTAGTGAAGAGGATTACCCCAAAGCTTCAGGAATCAATCACTGCTGCTGTGACTAAAGTGCTGAGGCAAGTGCAAGTGGAAGTGAAGGCCCAGAGAACACGACTTACCGCAGTTGAAGAGAGGATACAGGCTGTTGAAGGTGTTGCAGACTCCTGGTCCTCCCGTATGGAAGCTGTAGAAAAAGAAAACAAGCAGCTATTGGACAAGGTAGAGGACCTCGAGAATAGATCGAGGAGGAACAACCTCAGGATTGTCGGTGTTCCAAAAATGGTGCGTCAATGAGACCTGGCTAATCTTTGTTAGGTAACCATTCCCACGCTCCTAGGACTGCCTCACCATTGCAAAGTTGAGCGTGCACATAGACTGGGTCCGGATGTGCGTCCGACGCCGGATAGAGGGATTCCACCAGGCCTAGCACAACAGGAGAGACTGAGGCAAGCCATAGTAAAATATCTTGACTTAAAGAGGACCTGTCACCCCCTGTGCCGGTGTGACAGGCTCCCGACCCCCCGTTAGATCCCCCTATACTCACCTCATTGCACCGGATCCCACTTCCTGATTCGGTCGAGTCACGGAGATTTCAGCGCCCGAAGCCCGGCGCGCACGCTCACAGGAGAGTCCGATGCCCATAGAGAATGACAGAGCATCGGACTCCCCATTTATTCTCTATGAGCGTCGGACTCACCTCTGAGCGCGCGCGCCGGGCTTCGGGCGCTAAAATCTCTGTGACCCGACCGGATCAGGAAGCAGGACCCGGCGCGATGAGGTGAGTATAGGGGGATCTAACAGGGGGTCGGGAGCCTGTCACTCCGGCATGGGAGTTGACAGGTCTCCTTTAACGGATAAAGTCGCTATTTAGAGGACTTTTCGCAACAAGTCAGAGGGCCTGGTCTTAGAAAGCCACAGACTATTGATATTTGGGGACTTCTCCACAGAGGTCTCACACAAGAGAAAGTTATTTTCACCCATTTGTACAGCATGTTTAAGAAGCAAATAAGATTCGCCCTTATTTACCCGGCAGTGCTGCGAGTATTTCACCCTCATGGATCTATACATACACATATACATACATTCATTTTACATTGGGAAAATAAACTGGGTTCTGTGCAATGCGGTGCCATCTTAAATTACCTTACTCCTGCTCATCGTGTGGTGTGCTATTAACACACAATCATAATTGTGCACATGAAAGTGACTGTAGCAGGAGAAACTATTGTACAGTTTATTTACAGAGATATCTTTGCCTAATGAAGCAAAACCCTCTAATTGCAAATTGTCTTGATGCTGCAGTAAACATTGCTCATTTAGCCATGTTAACCGTGCAATCGCCCGGCAACTGATTATAATAAGTAAATGTGAAATCCTGAAATATCACACAAAGGTACTTCTGGAAATGCAAGCAGTGCACTTACTTTAATGTTTAGTGGCTTGTAAAACCTAGGCAAAACATCTACGTTTAACAATTGCAATTTTATGGTAATTTCACACTTAACAATGGCTTAGGTTCAGGATGTAATTATTAAATCTGATTGGATATGATTAAACGCAGACCACGCTTCCTAAAATGAGTTGCTTGATAGCTTTAAATGAACTCATTAGTGGCTAATGCAGAAAGAGCTTTTTATAGATGGGAATGTTTGCTTGCCTTTGGCTTGGTAATTAATTTAAAGATTGTAGAATTATCAGACCTTTCTGATGCCATATGTCAGATCTTTTTATATCAGCCCACTACATTTGTTTATATGTACAGGCTAAGCATCAAATTAAATTAGAGGCCATTCCAGGAAAAAGATACATGGTGGGAGCTATAAAAACTGTGCAGCTATGAAATATACACGTCATGGACTATTCACATCATTTGTCTTGTGTGCCTCTCAGAGGAGGAACTACTGCTGTACCAGCTATAGCAGCTACAGGGCATGCAGTCTCAGGAGCGCCCAACCCAGCAAACAATGTCCTAACGCGAGCACATGGAGTACAGCACAGCCAGCTGCAAAATGAGAACTTCAGAATATCTTGTTTAAGCAGCAGATACCAACCCCCTATTACTGTCCTGCAGATGATCTTATTCATAACTTACTACATTACTACAGTAATAATGAAGTGAATCGCTTTGTCAGATTGGTAGTCGGCTTATCAGTCTGCTGCCTTTTAACTCAGTGCCGCTCAGTTCGGGGTGCCTGGAAAGCTGGATACAGTCCTGGGAAACTTCTTCATGGCACTGAGCTAAAAAAAAAAAGCCGACAGCCGAGCCAATGAAGGAATTCACTTCATTATTACGATATATTCGCTAATAACTTCCAGTAATCGCCCTATAGTGTTTTACTGTTGTGTACAGCATCACCCATGTGTCTCTGTGTATCATGGATAGTTTGGTTATTTGTAATCTGCCAGTGCCCCCTTGTTTTAGAAAAGCTAGGGATTATTTAGTGGTAAAACAAAGTCACCACCACTGAAGTAAAACCCAGGAAAAGTAGAGAATCATCAGAGCTATTGGAAAAAGAGATCAATTCTTCAAACAATAATCCAGGAGCGTCTGCAGATAGTTTCCTTTTGGAAACTTCTGACACACCTATTAAGCCTGTAGCAGCAGCCTGGGGACTAAAGGCCCTATTACACGGCCAATAACACTGGTCAACAAATGTTCAAAAGTTGTTTGGTTCAGAAATAAAATTAGTCATTTCTTAATGATTTTTATGGGCTGAATTCAAATATCATAAGGAAAAATGTTAATTGGCTCTAGTTTCTATGATATCGAAGAGTTCTCATGTTACTGTTTTGTGAATAGTATAGAATACAGTATTGTATCACAGGCTGTGAGAAATATAGAAAGTATGTCTATATCTTGAAAATTAGAGCCAATTTCAAAATTTGAACATCATTTGCGATCTCAGCATCCCAAAATTAGTTAAATGGGTACTCCAGATGGAAGGCACTTTTTTGCTTGGTCCGGGGAGGAGGTGGCCGAGGGAAAAGATGCCCACTAACCTCCCCGGTTCCAGCGGCTGGTCCCGCATGGCGGCGCTCCGGTGGCCGGTTCCAGGCCGCTTCCGGGTGTCTGACGCAGGACCGAGACGTAACGTCTCCAGTTCAGGTGCGGTTTGCAATTAAGCTCCATTTACTTCAATGGAACTGAGCAGCAAAACCCCGCCCAAGCTGGAGGCTGTATCTGGGCTGTATTGGGGCTGTATCCGGAAGAAAGTGGCCATGTTTTTGTAGCGCTGGATAACTCCTTTAACACCTATGGATAGCGCCAGATGGTAAATTTTAGTAATAGTACAGAAAAGATTTCATTGCAGCTATAGAGCTCTTAAAGTGCCCTCCAAGGATTTTTATTATTCCATCCTGTGCACCTAAACAGTCTAATCTCTACTATAGTATTAAAATGAGCTAAAATAAAAGATTTCCATTTGTAAAAAAAACTTTTGCGTGCTCTTAAATGGGCATGGGGGTGCACAAAAGCTGAAATTGGTCTTGTTCTCCTGACCTCCAGCCATTGATTCACTGATTTCTCCTTACTATTGTACACAAACCTATCATTCAGCAGCTTGAGGACACAGACAGCCTGTACCTCACAGATATCAAGGTCTTTGCTGCACAGTGTAAACACTACGAGTAATAAAGCATAATGTAAGATGTAACTACAAATAACACGTCCTAGATCTGAATGAATGAAATATTGAATACTTTGTTCTGTACACAGTTGTATGTGCTGACAACAAAATCACACAAACATCATCAACAGAAATCAAATTTATTAACCAATGGAGGCCTGGAGTTGGAGTCACACACAAAATTAAAGTGGAAAAACACACTACAGGCTGATCCAACTTTGATATAATGTCCTTAAAACAAGTCAAAATGAGGCTGAGTATTGTGTGTGGCTTCTAAGTGCCTGTATAACCTTATGCATGCTCCTGATGAGTTGGTCTCCTGAGGGATCTCCTCCTAGACCTGGACTAAAGCATCGGACAACTCCTGGACAGTCTGTGGTGTAACGTGATGCGGGTGGATGAAGCGAAACATGAAGTCTCAGATGTGCTCAATCTGATTCAAGTCTGGGGAACAGACGGGCCAGTCCATAGCTTGAATGCTTTCATCTTGCAGGAACTGCTGACACACTGCAGCCAAATGAGGTCTAGCATTTTCCTGCATTAGGAGGAACCGAGGACCAATCACACTGGCATTTGGTCTCACAAGGGGTCTGAGGATCTCATCTTGGTACCTAATGGCAGTCAGGCTACCTCTGGTGAGCACATGGAGGACTGTGCAGCCCTCCAAAGAAATGCAACCCCACACCATTACTGACCCACTGCCAAAGCAGTCATGCTGAAGGATGTTGCAGGCAGCAGATCGCTCTCCACAACATCTCCAGACTCTGTCATGTCTTTCACATGTGCTCAGTGTGAATCTGCACAGGGTGCCAGTGGCAAATTTGCCAATCCTGGTGTTGTCTGTCAAGTGCCAAGCATCCTGCACAGTGTTGGACTGTGAGCACAACCCCCTCTTTGGACATTGAGCCCTCATACCATCCTCATGGAGTCCGTTTCTAACCGTTGGTGCAGACAAATACACATTAGTGGCCTACTGGAGGTCATTTTACGGGACTCTGGCAATGCTCCTCCTATTCCTCCTTGAAAAAAGGCGGAGGTAGCGGTCCTGCTGCTGGGTTGTTGCCCTCCTATGGCCTCCTCCACATCTCCTGGTTGTGCCTCCAGCCTCTGGACACTACACTGAAAGACAAATCTTCTTGCCACAGCTCGCATTGATGTGCCATCCTGGATGAGCTGCACTACCTTAGTCACTTGTGTGGGTTGATGAGTCAGTCTCATTCTACCACTAGTGTGAAAGCACCACCAACATTCAAAGGTGACCAAAACATTAGCCAAAAGCATAGGTACTGAAAAGTGGTCTGTAGTCCCCCACCTGCAGAACCACTCCTTTATTGAGGGTGTCTTGATAATTGCTAATAATTTCCACCTGTTGTCCATTCCAATTGCACAACAGCATGAGAAATTGATTGTCAATCAGTGTTGCTTCTTATGCTGCGTTTACATGGAACGATTATCATTTGAATTTTCGGAATAACAATCGCATCTGAGCGATAATCGGCTCGTGTAAGCACAGCGAACGATCAAGCAACGAGCGAGAAATCGTTCATTTTGATCTCTCAACATGCTCTCAAATCGTTGTTCCCTAAAAATTCGCAGATCGCTTCGTGTAAACAGTCTTTCATCGATTCACCCTATGTTTGAGATGGGCTTAAGCGATCTTAAAACGATTGCAATAATGATTTTTCTAATGATTTGTTAGTCTAAATGCTGATCGTTAAAAAAAACCAAATCGTTGCCTCAAAATCTTTAAATGATCGATTGGGCGAATTATCGCTCCTTGTAAACGCAGCATTATGTGGACAGTTTGATTTCACAGAAGTTTGATTTACTTGGAGTTATATTGTGTTGTTTAAGTGTTCCCTTTATTTTTTAAGTTGTGTACAACAAACAAAAAGCTAAAATCAGTGTGGCTGCTCAACATAAAGGGTGTGACAGATCTAAACTAAATCATATGAACCATCAAGTGTCATTCTACATCCAATAGAAATTGGGCATATCAACAATACCTGTGAACTAGAGATGAGCGAACTGTTCGGACATTTGGTCCGAAAGCAGTTCACTCTCTCATCATGTGCACAGTAACGATGTAAGGTGCAGCTCACCTGTATCTGATTTGGCTGAGGTTAACTGGAATACACCATCCAATGTACACAGTAACTAAAAAAATTCTTAAACATACCAGTCCTCAAAGCAAAATCTGATAATATGTGTCAATTTATTGTAATAAAATGTAATAAAAATGTGTATAAATATATAATAAAAAAAAAAAAAAAAAAAATCTTAAACCTGAAATGTCTTTCTGTCTAGTCCAGGATAAAATACTCATAAACACATTAAAAGCATAAACCATACAAATACATAAGCCCCGGGGCCCTTATAGTACAATGCATCAACACAGAGGGTTAGGGAGTGCGGTACAAAAGCATATGAAAACAAATAAAAGAAAAATGGAAGAAAAAAGAAGAAAACAAAACAAAACAAAACATAAAGGTGTAAAAGTGTATAAAACAACTAAATACTCATATAAATAGCCATATAGTCATTGTACTGCAATGCTTCAAATATATAATCAGCACAAGTAGTGGTAGAACTGGTCTTTTGGTTCAGACCAAGAGGGGGATTCCCATCATCCTCTCACTGACTTGCAGTAGAATCACACAGTGAAAGCAGGCAGATGGGGGTAGTAGTCCTGGCTCACTGGACTGATCCCACTTTGATGTTAAAATGCAAAAGTCAGTTCGTTTGTAGATTACGATCCAAAGTGAATGAACTCCTTGTGTGGAGTGTATAGTTATTAGACCAGTATAATAGATATCACTGATCCCTGGTGTTCTGTCTGAGATGTACTGCAAGCACTGGATCTGAGATGTACTGCAAGCACTGGATCTCTCTGGCTCTATCACTGTTTGTTGTCATAGGGGAGGATTTATACACATTCACATAGTTTGGTGCATATGCACCGCTCACCCATACAGGATCTGCGTCTTCTCCGGGGTCACCGGCGTCCCGGTCTGCCCACGGTGAATACGGTGACGTCACCAGTTTTGTTCCTGGTCTGTGTCAAAGCGTGGCTCTGCTGCCAGTAGTGCAGTAGACAAAGTCACTGTTGAGCCAGCTCCTCCCAAACTTAGAGAGATGGGGAATAGATCCAGGGGTATGTTCAGGAGGCTGTTGAGGGGTGTAGGCCAATGTTAGGTGGCTGCCAGACGCGTTTCGAAGCTGCTAGCTTCTTCCTCAGTGGCTGTGAAATGGTGTGAGCTCACACCATTTCACAGCCACTGAGGAAGAAGCTAGCAGCTTCGAAACGCGTCTGGCAGCCACCTAACATTGGCCTACACCCCTCAACAGCCTCCTGAACATACCCCTGGATCTATTCCCCATCTCTCTAAGTTTGGGAGGAGCTGGCTCAACAGTGACTTTGTCTACTGCACTACTGGCAGCAGAGCCACGCTTTGACACAGACCAGGAACAAGACTGGTGACGTCACCGTATTCACCGTGGGCAGACCGGGACGCCGGTGACCCCGGAGAAGACGCAGATCCTGTATGGGTGAGCGGTGCATATGCACCAAACTATGTGAATGTGTATAAATCCTCCCCTATGACAACAAACAGTGATAGAGCCAGAGAGATCCAGTGCTTGCAGTACATCTCAGATCCAGTGCTTGCAGTACATCTCAGACAGAACACCAGGGATCAGTGATATCTATTATACTGGTCTAATAACTATACACTCCACACAAGGAGTTCATTCACTTTGGATCATAATCTACAAACGAACTGACTTTTGAATTTTAACATCAAAGTGGGATCAGTCCAGTGAGCCAGGACTACTACCCCCATCTGCCTGCTTTCACTGTGTGATTCTACTGCAAGTCAGTGAGAGGATGATGGGAATCCCCCTCTTGGTCTGAACCAAAAGACCAGTTCTACCACTACTTGTGCTGATTATATATTTGAAGCATTGCAGTACAATGACTATATGGCTATTTATATGAGTATTTAGTTGTTTTATACACTTTTACACCTTTATGTTTTGTTTTGTTTTGTTTTCTTCTTTTTTCTTCCATTTTTCTTTTATTTGTTTTCATATGCTTTTGTACCGCACTCCCTAACCCTCTGTGTTGATGCATTGTACTATAAGGGCCCCGGGGCTTATGTATTTGTATGGTTTATGCTTTTAATGTGTTTATGAGTATTTTATCCTGGACTAGACAGAAAGACATTTCAGGTTTAAGATTTTTTTTTTTTTTTTTTTATTATATATTTATACACATTTTTATTACATTTTATTACAATAAATTGACACATATTATCAGATTTTGCTTTGAGGACTGGTATGTTTAAGAATTTTTTTAGTCACTCTCTCATCATGCCTGTGATCCTGGCCGCATAGTTGCGCTCCCGGGAATATGCGGCCAGGATATTCCAGGGAAACAATGTTAAAATTCCTGGGATATCCTGGCCGCATATTCGTAGGATCGCAACTATGCGGCCAGGATCACAGGCATGACGAGAGAGTGCTGATGCCGTCGGACCAAAAGTCTGACGGTCCGCTCATCTCTACTGTGAACCTGCAGCTACACCAATTTATATGTACTACACAAAAAAAACACTGATATGTTATGAATTAATGTGGAAAAAACACAGACATAAAGGAATTAAAATCATTCATACAACGAAATACAGAACACTGCTAATCATAGTATCATGTTAGATATGAATGCAGAATTCATATCACATCTCTATTAAAGGGAAGGTTAATCGATTATTGTTGTCAGGTAGAAACTATATCAAAATGTAAAGTAATAGCACAATGGAACAATGGTGTAACCACAGGACAAATATTTATCAGCTATCAAGTAATCTTTTTACTTTACAGAGCATATACATCAGTAAACTATTCCCACATGAATAAGCATAGATGAATAGCAAGATAGATGATAGTAAAATATCACTTTAAAAAAAATAAATAAAAAAATAATGGCACAATAATGGTTTATTAAACATGGTGTAAAGCTGAAGAAAATCCAGTAATTTTAGATATTACATGGAGTGATGAAGCTTCTTTCAAATTTTTCAGTCATATTAACAGACATAATTGTATTTATTAGTATAATGAGAACATGCATTTAACATTAGAACAACTAAATGAGCCTGGTGTCAATGTTTGGGGTGGTATTTCAAGTTTTGGTGTTTAAGGACCAATATTTTTTCATGGAACAGTCAAAGGAGATAAGTACAGTAGTACCTTGGTTTAAGAGTAACTTGGATTGAGAGCGTTTTGCAAGAAGGGCTCACACTTTTTAAAATTGTTACTTGGTTTAAGAGCTCCCTGTACTGGGTGGGAGGGGGAGCGGGGGAGGAGAATTGTCAGCATAGCAGGGTCTAGAGCTGTGTACACTGACCCAGGAAGTCTCCCTCACCTTCCAAATCATAGCAGGTCTACTTCAGGCTGGGGCTTGCATAAGGGGACAGGACTGTGGAAGTAATCTCTTCATAGCTGTAACCCCTCTCTCCCCGGACAGAGAGTGCTGCATTTACGTGCCCACATATGTCCTGCTTATTCCTTCATGCTCCCTGCAGTCTCTGTCAGCCCTTGTGTTTCCCATCCTCTCCATTCCTGCTATACTGTGCCTGCACTTACACTCAGCTATACACACTGCTGCTGTAATGTGGCTACTCTTACACTCAGCTATATACACTGTTGTCTAAAACTTAACCAATTTTATTAGATATGCATTAAAAACGATTAAAAGCGTGGTCCAAAGATGAAGGTCAATAATTAGTGTAGGATGCAGCACTGTATCAAGGAATATATAAAGTAGTGTGTTTATCAGTCTGTGCAATGACACACTACACCCCTCACAATAGATCTGTCCTAAATATAATAAAGTGGCACCTATCTGCCACCCCAATATCTACTCGTTTCTCCCCTCCGGGATCATCAGGAGACCAAACAAAAACAACCAGGTCATCAACAGGGTTAATGCTGCCACTCTCCAATGTCACCAAAGACAATGCCGGACCAATGAGTAATAAAGCACTGAAAAAGTAATATATCAACCCGTATATGTGAAAAGATACACATTATCTATCAAGTTGCAAGTGTCACGATCTACAAACCAGTGCATTAATGAAAACAGGCTCAGACGAGCCACTCACGATCCCCTCAGACCGATGTCTGATCTCATGCTATAGTGCCGAGGACACTGAACCTGGGTCCCGCCCCTTATTTATTCATGAGCAGTTCGCGCCCTCAGAGACAGCAGCACCACCCCTCACACACACACATGATCTAAGCGTTACACAGTGGAACGCAGCGCTGCACGTACGTCACGTGATCCCTTATCTACCCGCGGGTCACGTGACGTCTGCGTCCCAGGATACGACGTCCACCTGCAGTCATGCGCAGTGCGCATGGGAATCCGACTCACGTCATAGGTCATGTGATCGCGGCCGAAGTCTCCTGCGCATCGGAGGAAACACACATTGGTGTAACCAAGGTAACGGTATATACAGCAATAGAACCTAAAGTGCATATCCAGTGTGGGGGATATAGTGCGTGATAGCATCACCCATATATATATATATATATATATATATATATATATAATTCTAGGCCTGACACCATTATTTTGATTGTCCAGTCGGACTTTGGTCCTTTTATTTTTGGTCTTAGGTCAGAATATCCCCCTTCTCTTTTGTTAGTATCCTCGGTGTTGTCTAGTAGAGGGTGACGACAGGGGTGGGTAGGGACAGGTTCCTGACAGGGTCGCCCTTTTCAGGGCGAGTGCTCCGTGTTAGGATAGGATATTTTGGGGAAAGGGCTACTAGGGATAGTTAGCAGCCTTTGCACCGAGAGTTGGTAGGATGCTTGGGGGGGGGGGTTACCTACTTTTTTATGGTTACCTTCTATTGATAATTCTTTGGGTCCCCTGTCCTACCTTTATATTATTTATTTTTTTATTCTATATTTGATTAGCCTTTGTGGGATCTACCTGTCCCTGCACCCAGATGATGGTAATAATTTACCCCTATATGTAGATATAAACAGTTATTCATCCATTACTTGTCCATTTGACATTTTTATAATTCGTCCCTATAGACATATGTCTCTGTAGGATTTATTATCCATGGGGGGATTCTTTGTGTATAGAAGTGCATATCTTTACATCTATATGCAAGACACATATATATATATATATATATATATATACATCAATGTTTACTGTCCCCCCCCCCTCTATTTATATGCCTTTTTAATCTACCTACATTTATGCTACATCACAGACACCAATGTTACTAATACATAAAGAGGAGATATACCAGTCTGATTTACACCATCCCCACACTGGATATGCGCTTTAGGTTCTATTGCTGTATATACCGTTAATAAATAAGGGGCGGGACCCAGGTTCAGCGTCCTCGGCACTATAGCATGAGATCAGGCATCGGTCTGAGGGGATCGTGAGTGGCTCGTCTGAGCCTGTTTTCATTAGTGCACTGGTTTGTCGATCGTGACACTTGCAACTTGATAGATAATGTGTATCTTTTCACATATACGGGTTGATATATTACTTTTTCAGTGCTTTATTACTCATTGGTCCGGCATTGTCTTTGGTGACATTGGAGAGTGGCAGCATCAACCCCGTTGATGACCTGGTTGTTTTTGTTTGGTCTCCTGATGATCCCGGAGGGGAGAAACGCGTAGATACCGGGGTGGCAGATAGGTGCCACTTTATTATATTTAGGACAGATCTATTGTGAGGGGTGTAATGTGTCATTGCACAGACTGATAAACACACTACTTTATATATTCCTTGATACAGTGCTGCATCCTACACTAATTATTGACCTTCATCTTTGGACCACGCTTTTAATCGTTTTTAATGCATATCTAATAAAATTGGTTAAGTTTTAGTCTACATGTTTTCAGTGATAGTGTGTTCTTTTTTACATGTAGTTACTCATGTCCGCTGACTACACAGGTGGGATCTTTTTGCAGTGATTTTTTTTATATACACTGTTGCCATAATGTGCCTGCACTTACAGTCATGGCCAAAAGTTTTGAGAATGACACAAATATTATACTTTCACATGATCTGCTGCCCTCTGGTTTTTATGTGTGTTTGTTAGATGTTTTTTTTTATCACATACAGAAATATAATTGCAATCATATTATGAGTAACAAAAGCTTATATTGACAGTTAGAATGAGTTAATGTAGCAAGTCAATATTTGCAGTGTTGACCCTTCTTCTTCAGGACCTCTGCAATTCTCCCTGGCATGCTCTCAATCAACTTCTGGACCAAATCCTGACTGATAGCAGTCCATTCTTGCACAATCAATGCTTGCAATGCTTGATTAAGATCTGGGGAGTTTCCAGGCCATAGACCTAAAATCTCTATGTTTTGTTCCCTGAGTCATTTAGTTATCACCTTTGCTTTATGGCAAGGTGCTCCATCATGCTGGAAAAGGCATTGTTGATCGCTAAACTGCTCTTGGACGGTTGGGAGAAGTTGCTCTTGGAGGACATTCTGGTACCATTCTTTATTCATTGCTGTGTTTTTAGGCAAGACTGTGAGAGAGCCGATTCCCTTGGCTGAGAAGCAACCCCACACATGAATCGTTTCAGGATGCTTTACAGTTGCATGAGACAAGACTGGTGGTAGCGCTCACCTCGTCTTCTCCGAATAAGCTATTTTCCAGATGTCCCAAACAATCAGAAAGGGGATTCATCAGAGAAAATGACTTTACCCCAGTCCTCAGCAGTCCACTCCCTGTACCTTTTGCAGAATATCAGTCTGTCCCTGATGTTTTTTCTGGAGAGAAGTGGCTTCTTTGCTGCTCTGCAATGCTGGTAGCCCGATCCCGCAGCTGAAACACTTTTAAGAGACGGTCCTGGTGCTTGCTGGTCTTTCTTGGGCGCCCTGGAGCCTTTTTGGCAACAATGGAACCAAAAAGGTTCTTGATGATGCGATAGATTGTTGACTGAGGTGCAATCTTTCTAGCTGCGATACTCTTCCCTGTTAGGACATTTTTGTGCAGTGCAATGATGACTGCACGTGTTTCTTTAGAGATAACCATGGTTAACAGAAGAGAAACAATGATGCCAAGCACCAGCCTCCTTTTAAAGTGTCCAGTGGTGTCATTCTTACTTAATCATGACAGATTGATCTCCAGCCCTGTCCTCATCAACACCCACACCTGTGTTAATGGAGCAATCACTGAAACGATGTTAGCTGGTCCTTTTAAGGCAGGGCTGCAATGATGTTGAAATGTGTTTTGGGGGATAAAGTTCATTTTCTAGGCAAATATTGACTTTGCAAGTAATTGCTGTTAAGCTGATCACTCTTTATAACATTCTGGAGTATATGCAAATTGCCATTTTAAGAACTGAAGCAGTAGACTTTGTAAAAATTAATATTTGTATCATTCTTAAAACTTTTGGGCACGACTGTACACTCAGCCATTCACAATGCTGTATAGAAAAGTTTCTGTCCCTGTGCTCCTACACAGCTATGTGATTCACACTTACTGATTGGTCCATGCTGAGCACACACCCCTTCCCCATTGTTGTCATGGGACCACACAGACCTCTAACAGCAGTCCTGCTTCTCTATTCTAGCCTGTTGTACTACATTATTGCATTATGAAGATCTACAAACTGCTGATCTTTTATTCTTATGTATTTTCTATGCATTATACTCCACATGCTGCTTGGCTTTACTCTACAGTAACTTATAATATGACAAACTGAGGTTTCTAAATATATTTTTTTACCAGTTATTCAGAATAAAAAAAACATTATTTTTTGGGTGTAGAACCATTTGTCTACATTTCAATGATTCCTTATGGGAAACTCTGCTTTGTATAATCCCGAAACAGATTATGTGCGTAATATATCTTGAGGAAACATTTCCTAATAAATGGATTGGCTGGCACATTCACCAGATTTGACCCCCAATGGATTTTGGGGAGAACTTAAGAATGCAGACGTCAAAGCTGTGCAAATTGTGATAGAAACCAGTTTGAGCACCTGCATTGATAAAATTTAAGAGCTTTTGTATAACAATAATAATACAAAATTGTCAGTATTATGCTTGTTAGTAAATTGTATGTATAAATTAAAAAAACAAAAACAAAAAAACAACATTATTTCCTGTCCACCTACTTTTGGACCAATAGTTTTTAATTAAAAGGTGTCTATCTTATCATTAGTTAAATGTTCGTATATTTTCAGTTTATGTTGGAATCTTTGCTTATGACCTTGGTGGGTAGATAAGGTCAGCGATAGGATGTCTGCGTATTCTTCCCTCGTTGCTGTCATGGGTTGCAAAAGGGATGATTATTGTCTTTTCGGTCAGAGATGGAAGCATTTCTAAAACTGTGCAATCTGTAACCTGTTCACGTACTGCTGAACTGAAAGTGTTCTTCGGTGGACAAATGGCTCCATTGGAAACTTTGTGAGGATAGACCAATGCACTACAGTGGAGCAGATAAGTGACAAAATGAATCAGATGCTACCATACATGTCTATAACAAGTCTTATGGAGCTCCAAAGCAGACAGATGATCACTGCACCTCTGCTAATGAAGCCACTATGAAAGAAAAAGCTTACATTTTCACAGCGGTATTGGAACTCAGCTGATTAGTAAAGAGTTGCTTTCTCCAATGAGACATGTTTTTACTTCATCAAAAAAATGGACATTGGTGTGTCAGGTAAGTGGCGGGGTTTTGGTTTGGGAAATGGTTCATGGCATTCCCTGAGCCCACTCATGCATGTGGAAGGTGGTCCTAACTGATTTATGTATGAATCCATCATGATCATGTTGACACATACATGTTGATAGGCCTCCCTTGGGTGTATGGAATCTTCTAGCAAGACAATGCAACCAGTGCCCAACACTGGTTGAAAAGCCATGACCAAGCCTTCCAAGTACCTCAAATTTCAGACTTAAACCCAATGAAGCATTTTTTGGAACTGCCTTGATTGTTGTCTTCGTGCTATGCACGGTAGTCACAGCATGGCTCCAGATACCTGTGACAACCTACTAAGACATTTAGTGAGTCACTTCCAGCCCAGTCCAAGTAGCTGCTGTCGCTGTTGCCTAGTGGTATGTTTACACAGACAGATTTCTGAAGCCAAAGCAGTAACGGATTTGAAAACTGGAGAAATATCAGTATTTTCTTTATGACCTGTTCTCTGTTTATAGTCTGTTTCAGGTTTCAGCTTCAAAAATCTTTAAGATAAACCTGTCTGTGTAAAAACACACCCTATGGCGGTTACTTTGACGTTTGACCCCCTTAGTCTCCCTGTAGTGTTGATAGGTCTTTATCTCGGTTTCCAACCACAGCTTTAAAAGCAATGGCTGGGCTAAGAGGCTTGGAACCTTAGTATACTCTACTTCTTCTCTCCCACAGAGCTTACACACGTCTCCAGGGCTCAGCTTGTCCCTGGAGATGTGTAACCTCAGTGGGAGACACTACAAAGCCAAACTGATTTAGCTCAGCATCACTCCCACTGCACCAAAACAGGAAGTGAACAGTGACACAGTGGTGCAGAACTGAATATTCAGCCTTTGGGACAAGCCCTTTAAAGCGACTCTGTACCCACAATCTGACCCCCCCAAACCACTTGTACCTTGGGATAGCTGCTTTTAATCCAAGATCTGTCCTGGGGTCCGTTCGGCAGGGGATGCAGTTATTGTCTTAAAAACAACTTTTAATCCTGCAGCGCTGTGTCTGTCTAACGGCTGGGGCTTACATTTGTATATGCATTAGGCTGGCACACCCTTTCTGTCCTTCCTCCCCACCCTCCTCATCATTAGGAATGATCCAGGCACATTGCTTCCTATTCCCCACCTGTGTGTATAATGAACATGGGCTGGATCGTTAATACACCTGTGCAAAGCTCAAACAGCAGTAAACGTTCCTGGATCATTCCTAATGATGGGGAGGGTGGGGAGGAGGGACAGAGAGGTTGTGCCAGCCTAATGCATATACAAATGTAAGCCCCGGCCGTTAGACACAGCTCTACAGGATTAAAAGTTGTTTATATGACAATAACTGCATCCCCTGCCGAACGGACCCCAGGACAGATCTTGGATTAAAAGCAGCTATCCGAAGGTACAAGTGGTTTGGTGGGGACAAATTGTTGGTACAGAGTCGCTTTAAAGGGAATCTGTCAATTGTAACTCACATTCCAAACTGCTTACATTGTTAAATAGCTGGTAAGACAAGGAGACACATGAAACCTTTACTATGTCTGTGTGTGTTTCCAGTATGAACAAAATGCTTTTATACTCTGCTTGGTTCACAGCTGTTAAAGGAGTATTCCCCCAAAAATTATTTTTGCATTAATACATTGCCCATCTTTCCAATATAAAGTTATTATGGATTCTGCACAGTTTCGCTGTTATCTAGTAGCATTCACCCCCACCATTTGCATAGAATCATCAGCTCTCAATCCACTCCGACACCGCTCCCTGCTCCTGGCCCGCACCCTCCGAGACGCCATCACGTGTCCTCCTTCTCTTCAATGGGCCGGGTTAGTGCTTCTAACCGAGCCAAACTGAAGTGAAGGACGGCGGTGGCTGCTGTTAGAGAGGAAGACCGTGATCAGTGCAGCTGTCACTGTCTCCCTCTCTAACAGCAGCCACCCATCACTGATAGTGTGCCCCTCTCCCCCGCAGCCCCAGAGCTCACCCCCTGACTGTGACCCCTCACCTGCAGCACCCCTGTCACCTACCGGCGACACCGCTGCTCACTCATGCTGCTTGCCCGCAGCACCCTGCGGCGCTGACACCAGGTCCCCCGTCGCCCGCAGCACCCTGATGATATGGTTCCCTGCAGCACAGTATAGTGCTACTGTACAGCTCCCAGCTCATACCATCCACAGCTTCAGCAGTAGTTTTAAAAAAGGAGAATAAAGTTTTATTATGCTGTGCCAGACTGGGAGAAGGGGCAGCAACTAGTCATCTGGGCAGGGATCCGCCTGTGACTAATCACAGTTCTCTGCCTAGCAGCGTGCAGTGTGGGATGATTGACAGGCAGAGCGGCCATTAACAGGTCTGTCAATCATCCTCCAAACTTCTCGCTGACAGAGTAGTGACTAGCCATTGTCCCTTTCCCAGCCTTATGAGGCATGATAAAACATCTTTCTGACCTTTGTAAAGCTACTGCTGCAGCCATGGCTGGTGTGCTCCACAAGCTTCACAATAGCTCTATACCGTGCTGCAAGGAACCATAAAAGTATGATTGATTCCCTTTAACCCATAGCTGCACCAGGACGTTATTGAACGTCCTCGTGCCGCTATGGGAGTTCAGAGGGGGGTCGCGCGGCAACCACCCTCTGAACTGCCGCGATCCCGGGTGCCGCGAGTAGCCCGGGCTCGCGGCTATTAGCGGGCACGGTCCGATCGCCGTGCCCGCTAATTAGGTACTTAGAAGCAGCTGTCAAAGTTGACAGCTGCTTCTAAATACTTGCTGTTATACATGCCTGGTGGTCTAGTGGGGGGATCGCCCCCCTGCGGCGCGATTGCGGGGGGGCGATCCCCGCATCCATCCCGGGCCGGGGTCTGCTCCGTAATGGCGCTGATCCCGGCTCGGCATTCTATTGCTTTTGGCTGCAGCAGCCAAAAGTAATAGAACACCGATCTCATGGATTCATGCAGTATAACTATACTGCATGGATCTCTATGAGAGATCAGAGTGCATATACTAGAAGTCCCCCAGGGGGGCTTCTAGTATATGTGTAAAGTAAAAGAAAAATGTATTTTTAATAACACAAAATCCCCTCCCCTAATAAAAGTCTGAATCACCCCCCTTTCCCCATTTTATAAATAAAAATAAATAAATAAATTAATAAACAAACATGTTTGCTATCGCCGCGTGCGTAATCGCCTGAACTATTAATTAATCACATTCTTGATCTCGCACGGTAAACGGCGTCAGCACAAAAAAAATCCCAAAGTGCAAAATTGCGCATTTTTGGTCGCATCAAATCCAGAATAATTGTAATAAAAAGCGATCAAAAAGTCATATATGCGCAATCAAGGTACCGATAGAAAGATCATATCATGGCGCAAAAAATGACACCTCACACAGACCCATAGACCAAAGGATAAAAGCGCTATAACCCTGGGAATGGAGCGATTTTAAGGAACATATATTTTCTTTAAAAGGTTTTAATTTTTTACAAGCCATCAAATCAAATAAAAGTTATACATGTTACATATCGTTGTAATCGTAACAACTTAAGGAACATATATAACGAGTCAGTTTTACCCCAGGGCGAACATAGTAAAAACAACCACCCCCCAAATAAAAAAAAAACATTTTTTTTTTCAATTTCACCACACATATAATTTTTCCTGGTTTCCCGGCACATTTTAGGCAAAAATTACATCTGCCTTAGCAAAGTACAATTAGTTGCGCAAAAAATAAGGGCTCATTTGGGTCTCTAGGTGGAAAAATGCAGGCGCTATGGCCTTA
This sequence comes from Dendropsophus ebraccatus, assembly GCF_027789765.1. NCBI lineage: Eukaryota > Metazoa > Chordata > Amphibia > Anura > Hylidae > Dendropsophus > Dendropsophus ebraccatus. Next base: position 73,004,891 of record NC_091459.1, on the reverse strand, counting down.
TATACACGAGGAGGGAAAAACGAAAACGCAAAAATGAAAACTGGCTGTGTCCCCTAAGGGTTAAAGTGATAGTTTAAAAAAAAAAAAAAAAAGTTCATCTGGCTGGAACCCTGGTCTGATAATTTATTTTCCACCAAAAATATTATAAAGATATGGTTTGAGCTAGGAAGCCCGGTTGTTCTTTGAGTTTTAAAAAAAAAAAAAAAAAAAAAAGTCTTCCTTGAGTGTTTTTTCAGCCCATCCCCAAATGAATGGCAGAGCTTTTAGACAGTTCAACTAATTGTGTAGTCAAACACAAAACACATCTTCACCTGGACAATTGCAACAATGTAATAAGATGACCTTCAATTGTTTTCTGAGTCCTCAGCTCATCAATGGCTGTTTAACAAGATAAAATTGGCAGGAATTGGCATCCCCAAGAACGCTTATTCAAATGCTCATGGTTGTCTTTACACATGTTGTCTCATTGCAATACTTTTTACAGTACTGTACTGAAATGACTTAACTCTGCAAAGAAACTGCAATGAAGTAAAACAGCCTTAGCGTGTGCCTTCACACGTACCGGATCGGCAGCAGATTTCGCGCTGCGGGTTTGCAGCAAAATCCGCTACGGATCCATGTAGTGTGAAGGTCTATGGGTTAACATATACGCAGCAGAATTTTCATTCCGCTGCGTGTATGTAACCCGGCCCCTTTAACCCCTTTCCCGGAGCGTACATCACCTGCCGCTGCCCCGCCGCAGCACACTGATTGGCTGACTGCTGGGAGGCCCCGAAGCAAGCAGGAGCCTGGAGCAGGTGATGTATGCTCCAGGGCTGCCCCTGGCCCGGAGCATAATTACCTGCTCAGCGCCACGGCTGTGTGAAGCTCCCCTTGCTCCTCATCAGCCAATCAGTGCATGGCAGCACAGATTGGCTGATGAGGAGCGAGGGGAGCCGGGAGCTTCACACAGCCGCGGCGCTGAGCAGGTAATGAATGCTGCGGCTGGTCTGGGGTTGAAGGGGCCAGGTCAGATATCTGCTGCGATATTTTCTGCTGCGCGTATGTGACCCCATAGGCCTTCATTATACCAGGATCCGGTACGTGTGAAGGCACCCTTAGGATGCATTCACATGTTCAGAGTTTAGTTTGTGAATCACGGATGGTGAATGCTCGTTTCCTCGCACAGCATGATCTAACAATACCATCAACATCAGTTTGCTTCGAATCTCCCTGGCAGTATAGAGATTCAAACACAGAACGTTTCAATGCAGTCTAAGGGTCCCTTTTAGATGGCCCCATACAGGTGCTGCCATTGCTATAGACTACACAACCCGTCTACACAGGGAGATGTGTGGCCAACGAGCGGGCAGTTTCCGACTCCTCAGATAATCGCTGACAGAGTTATAGGAGCCAAGTAGGTTTCTAGAGGTACTCCGTTTGAAAGGGACTTTACTGTGAAATCTTGACCTTTCTTTTGCTCAATAAACAGCACATTTAATGGTGTTTGTTATTATCAATTGTTTATTCTCCTAGTTGATCACTTGCAAAGTTTCAAAGAAACATGGTCCAGATATTTTTTTATTTTTTATGGGGAACACTGATATTTACTAAAAACAAAACAAAACACAAGCATGTCAGAAGAATTGCCAATCCCACCCTCAATGCTGGTTACTAGCCAAATTTTGGGTAAAGATTTAAATAGTTTATTGTTTCCAATTCTGAATGGGCTTTTTTTTTTATTATTTCTTATGAAAGCATTACCATTTCCCACCATAATTTCAAGTTAATCGAAAATAAAACACAACATTAATATCAAAATATATTTTATTCTGGACCTCTTTCAGATCTGATTCAAATTACATTTGTCAGAGCAATACAATGCAAAAGGTAAATGGAACAAAAAAAGGTGTCAAAACAGGGTTAAATCAGGATGGGACAGGGAAAAACTTATGATGTGGAACCAAATAACATCAAAGTGTAATTAAAATGGTCCAGGACAGTACAGAACACCAAAGTCATCTGTTAGACACGTTATCATGAAAACCAAACAATAAAAAGTATTTAACATGTACAAAAACTGCAGTGGGCTGGTTCATGTCATTTGTTAGTTGAATAGCACAAGAAATGATGCAGACTTGTGACCTCCAGTGCAGCTGATAGGCTCACAAAAATAGACCAAAGGATTTGCAGGTTTAGGAACAGAAAACTCCTCACAAGTATACAAAGAAAATTCAAGGCTGGATTTTACCGGTATGCGAATACTTTTTGCATCATCACCCTAAAAAAAATGTACATCTCTCAAATGTGTATAACTAGGTATCCAATGATGGCTGCAAGGGAATTAGTATGCTTTAACAATCTATAAAATAGTAAACCATTTTATGTGCCTTACTTGCACAATAGCAAAATTAAAAGCACCACTATAAAAAGATAACAACCAGGACACGAGGTTACGGGGCTTGTAAAGCCACTGCCTTCTCTATCCAGTATGACAAGGAGCATGGAGACACCGCTTCTCGGATGCCCAACAAATATCATGCAGGCACAATACCTGCTGGGTTATCGCACAGTTGTCTCAGCATCTGTTCTGTCTAGCACACAGCAGCATCTCTCTATGCTCAGTATCAAATTGGGTAGAAGCTACAGGAGCTACACATCTCCCTTATATATTAGTTAAAAGTGGTAGAGGAAGATATGTAAAGACTTTAGAGGAAGATATGTAAAGACAAGTCGTCATACCATAAACAGCTGAAGTGCCAATACAAAAGCAATACTCAATTTGTGGTGTAGTTGAACTATTTCATGTGTACATTTCGGTCAACATTATACTACTGTTGTACATCAGATGGCATAAAACCGTTGTACACAGGCATGTATAGTTTAAAACTCTTTACTATATTAAAAAAAAAAAAAGTTGGTGTTTCTTAGTTGCGAGTGAAGACAGACCAATAAAATATTGTAAAACATTTGTGCCTATTCCTGGGAGCACTTGCTTCTCTATTATTGCACCAATTTTATAGCCATTAGGAAGATTCCATTCTTGGGGGATTTTTTGGGGGGGGAGGGACTGAACATTAAAAATACTGTATAGAAAAGTTAAGGGTTTATAGAAATTTGAGATTAGACACTGTCACAATGCAAAAAAAAAAAAAATATTTTGAATATGCAAAATATATATATATATATATAAAAAAAATTCAGCTTCATCTTGGTAGAACCAGATTTATAACAAACATAAGGGGGATAAAGCATGGGATATGGTGTTAAAAAAAAAAAAGAAAAAGAAAAAAGAAAAAAAAAAAAGAAATATGACATTTCACAAAATGTTCAACCTATACCTTCAGCTTCACCCAGTAAGAAATATCCCTCAAATACAATTTTAGATATAGAAGGAAAACTTAGCTAGAATATACTAAATATAGAGGTAGCGCGTAATACTTTATTCTCTTTTCCTTTTTTTCCCAAATTGTACTTATTAGGTATGAAGTTCTTACTGCTGGAATCTAACACCTTTGCTAAGAAAAGTGAAATGGAAATGGAAAGTATAAAACTTTACTAATAAGCAGGAATCTATACGAAACAACAGTTTAAGCAGGAAAGATGCAATTCTTGCATGAAACTCGCTGCAATCAGTTCATCATCACTTGCATGGCAGCCATTTGTTTCCTAGGGTATCTTTTCTTACTTTTATTTATTTATTTTAGAGGGGTAGGATAACTGTTTCTATCCTGCTATACTACCTGAAAACAAATAATCTTGATAGAACATGGTCTTTAAGAAAGACACATTGCAGATATTTCTATAGACGTAGAAATTTAAAGTTATTTGCCTATAACAAACACTTTCTACTGTAGACCCGCTTGTAAGCACAACTTCCACAGATATTAATTAACACCCCCAAATAAGAACAAAAAAAATTTAGCAAAACAAACCATCTTGTTAGATTTCTAAGAAAGAAGTGAATGGCCCAGGGGTTTACACGCTATACTATGGCACCACTGATCGGGAAGGAAATGAGTGTAGTGCATATTCATAGCGTCTGGCATCCTCTGCAATACATTGCTCTACAATTGCTCCAGTCATACAGATCTTTATGGTCCATAAGTGGTTATATTTTCTAAATTTTTAATAAAAAAAAAATTTCAGATAAAAGGCTTGTGACAAATCATGCTCAATCGATTTACAATAACGCATTAAAACATTAACAACCCAACCACCAGAACATTTCTGAAAACAGGGAACATAGCTCAACTATGCTTTTTAAAGTCAAGAGGTGGCAAGGATTGTGTTTGTTTCCTGTTTTTTTTTTTTTTTGAACTTTCTAATATATATTTTTACATATGAAAATCATTATAAAATCTAAATAGGGGGCAGGGGAAGCAGGCGGTGTTACTATTTTAATAGCAGCAAAGAACACGTATGCTTGTGTAGAGTTTTTAACTCAACGTAAGGTGAACATTATTTGTCCAGCCAGAAGCCTAAAACCTGCATGAAAAGGCCTAAAACAGGTCAATGCAAATGTGATGAAATGTCTGCTCTTCCTTGTATGTTAATGATTTACAGGTATGTTTGTTTCTATGACAAATTGACCAATGTGTCCATAAGAATAGAATCTGACGATTCCCATCACATTAGAAGGGTCTAGGCAGGTATTCCTAGTTGGCTTTAAAATGATCCCGGTCAAAAAGATAACATAATAAATGACTTTTTTTTTCTTACTAAAGTGGGATAAGTAAAAATACAAAAATAGGGAACATGAGGAGGGGGGTGTTTTGCTCCTATCACAATAGTGCACAAGAAAACCATAACGGGTTTATGGTCTGAAGAAACAAAGACACAAATTGTGTCCGCTGTCTGATCTTTTTATTTTTTATTTGTGCCCTTCGGTTTTGGCAGAATTATGTCCCAAGTAAGCATTCAGCCACGTCACCATAAAGAAATTTACCTGTAAGCTGGCATCTCTGAATCAAGTGTGACATCTTTTTGTGTGTTGCAGGCATTTTTATGCCACACATTTATCAGAAGTGTGTACCAAGTTATGCCCATCATCCTATACCTGCAAAGAAACTAAATTACTGTATACAAAGCCGAAGTAGAGGAAAGTAAAACTAAAGGTGGGAATAAGGGTTACTTTATGCAGCCATCAGTTATTTCTTTGTATGCCTGAAATATAAAATGTTTCAAAGCCCAGAACAAACTATTGCTTGATTTAACATCCTGTGTTCTCTGTATAGGCAAACTGTTTAGAAAAGAAAAAACACAAATACACAGAGGATGGGAAAAATAAAACATGTTGAATGCATATTGACCATCTTCCAAATTTGGTACATTAAAGTTCTCTATGCGTGCCTGTCCATTGCTCGCCTCCTCTCCTCCAGATGTTGTGAAGAAAGCAGTTTCCAGCACACACAAATTCACCAGATGTGACAAGAACTTTGTCCTCTTAGAGGTGCAACATTTTGCAGGGATTGGTTTTCAATTTTTATTTTAAATATCTATGTATAGGATTAATTTCAGTTTGGCTGTAGTGGACTGGCCATGGTTAAATGGGACTATAGCAGTACATGGGTCAGGGACAGTCATTTTGGCTATGTACACATTCATAGTCGGTCCATGGCTTCCAACCAGTAGCGCTATTTTCGGAGGTCTAATACACAAACCTGTTAAGAAATTATCAGATATTTAATTAATATATATTTGAAAAAAATATTTAAGACTGACATATTCTACCAATTGTCCAGTACAAAAAAATAAATCACACTCAGGTTCCCCAGAGAAGCACTACTCTTTACCATGGCCTATATGGTTTTCCAACTTACTGTAGTCTAGTCTGCTGGAATATAGATATCAGACCTAGGCTAGTAATCCCCCAAAATTGGCTCTACAGCTGTTGCTAAATTGCAAATCCTTTTATGTCATGACAGCCATTCACTACCAGGGCCTGAAGGGAGCTGTAGTTCTGCAACAAGAGTGCCACAGCTAATAGAGAAGCTGTTTATAGGAGTACTTTAAAAAAAAAAAAAAAAAAAACACACACACACACACACACACACCTTTGGCCTCACACACAAATCTGGACTGGTTTTGCACTCTGCAAAACCAGGGATGCATAATGCAAGGATAACTCACAGTGTCATCCGTGGGCCGTCCACAATCACGTCTGTTAAGAAGGCCCATAAATCCAGTGTCATGTGCAGTGGTCCATAGACTATAATGGGTCGGATACTATTTGCAATTGCAGACAGAAATTACAGTGTACCTGTCAGCACATCCGCTGACTCCATCCTCTCTGTGGATGGAAATTTGGGTATTTGTGGCTCTAAACATATCGAGAGCACAATGTGCATTCTGATGCATTGGATCAGAATGTAGGTTGTGAGCATTATGGTTTTGTCTTGTTAGTTGCTATGACTACCCAAACTTACGGCCAAAGAGAGAAATACACTGCTGATTGGGTTAGCAGGAGGTGCTGACAGGTACACTTTAAGGACCACGAAAGAAAAAACATGTCCTTGCACAGTTATAAGCAGCTTACTATGTTATTAAGAGTACATATCTCTTCGGTTGTATTCACACATTACTGAGTGCTTATATTTCCCCCAACAGCCCACACTATACTATTATAAAATATAAAATACACCTATATCTTAAAGTAGTACTTTTATTATTGAAAAACCCATAAACAAAAAGACACACTAATACTTACTGAACCATCTGATGCACTTGCCCCAACTTTGTCTCCTGCTGCATTCCAACATACTTCAAATATACCCCCTGTTCCCCGATAGCTGTGAACTAATGCACCCGTCTAATGAAAAGGAAGAAAGACAAAAGACATTTTTTTTTTTATATTTTCATTACAAAAAAAAAAAAAAAACACATTACAAAGGTTGTCCCCGCCCCCCTCCCTCCCTCCCTCGCACGACAGCCACATCCTTCAGATCATCTTCCCAGCTCCCTCTCATCGCTGCTGCTCCTACCTTACCAGACAGACATAGTATATATTCCGCTGCCGGAGATAGGGGGAACCTGGCATCATGCTCTCCTTAGCCCCCCCTCAAAGTTTTTTGGCCCCTGCAGCCAACTTGATCACACACGCACAGTCCTTGAGGCCGGCCCAGCCATGAGTACCAACAAGTCTGCATCCTGCTCCCCCGCCCCGCCTTCTGACATGCCCTGCTCAGTCCTGCCTCCTCCACCCCCTCTGACCTTCTCTGCACCAGACGCCATTCTATCAGTGCAGTACCACAGAGATGTACCGTGCACACAGAGGGCAGGTGACCTGCAGTTACTCACTACAACTCCCATCATTATATATACACTACAACCCCCATTATTGTGTATGCACTACATCCCAGTTATTACACAGCATATTGTTATATACACTACAATCCCCTTCATTATACAGTATATCATGATATATACGCACTAAAAACTGTTGTAGTGTGTATATAACAATGGGGGTTGTAATGCCTATATAATGATGGGTATGGTAGTGTACAAAATTATAAGACACTGTATACCCATAGGGGGTTGTAGTGTATTTAATGAAAATACACTTTATAACGATGGGGGCTGTAGTGTGTATAGAGTGATTGGGGGACAGGCCCAGTAACATTTAAAAAGGGGTGTTGCTTGCAAAAGGGGCATGTCATAATAATTGTTTATTATTGTTATCAAGGTTACCTGTTCATTATCGCCCAGTCCTAACAAAGAATTCACATACAAGTTGTGCTGCCTACTCCCCATACATAATAAAAACCTGTCCTCTATAGACTTTCAAACACCTGAACCATTTGGCCCCAAAATTGGCATGCAGATACATTGGGTGCCCAGGTAGGTTGGCGTTAAGGGCTTATCATTGCCAGACATACAGGAGAGGAGGGGGATGACCCCCCCCCCCACCCACCCCAATAGAAATAAATGGGAGAATCTCCACACTGCACACACAGGTGACATAATTGGAGCTGCTTGTCTCCCCAGCAATGCACAGGTGAGGGGATTAGCCTCAGCCAACGCTATAGAGACATGAATGAGCAGATCCAAAGAATCACAATCACGTATATGACAGCCAGGCCTGCTGGTAGCTCATGAGGAGGGGGTTGGGGAGAAACATCCATGGAAATAAATGGAAGAATGTTCTGGAGGTCAGAATTTAACTCACAAAAGATGATGTCAGTGACCACACACACCCTACACACACACACACACACACACACACACACACACACACAACTGCAGTGCAGGGTTTCTGGTGATTTCCCTGTAAACAAAAAAAATTAGGGCATAGGTTTGTTCCAAGGGTGCCTAGGAGGCCAATCTAATTATCAGTCACTTTATACCCGGGCAGCGCTGGGTCAATTGTCTAGTACTGTATATTTTCTAGATTACTTTAGACTACTCTCTACTGTAAAATCCCTTAATCTGGCCACACACAATATTTGATCTGCAGATCATAGGCATCCTAGTAGCATCTGCTGTTACTCTTAGGTGGGTGACCACTAGAGAAGTCCCAATGTAAGTAGATCTCACCAAATTCAGCAGCATCTGCCAATGAATCACCAACTAAATACAAATAAGTCCATAACGACAGATTTTATTTAGTTTTTTTAATCTAAAGGGCTTTGCTTTTGGTTTATAATTTATGCTGATGGCATGCAGACATAACTTTCATAAATATGTGGTTCTAGTTAGTGTGGGTATAGGTTCAGTTACTTTAACCAAAATGACGCAAGCAGTAATTCCTTATTGTACAAATATTTACTAGACCACAGATTATAAAAAAGGTGCAAGGAAACAAATAAAAAACCTGGGGTGGAGTTTATGCTTTAAGCATACTGTATTATTATGGAGTTCAGTGGCTACAGGTAGCTAGAATGGAACCTTTTTGCACTATTTATACACAAGATGTTAGATATTTGTATTAAAAGGAGAGGTCCAGAAAGCGGCAAAAAAAAAATCATTTTCATCTGGCGGTGGGGGGAACATAATAATAATAATCCCCTGCAGCTACGTCATGACTCGGCTGACGGATGACCTGCTCAGTCAATCAGCAACTGAGGCGGAACCCCGCTGCAGTCACCGATTGGCTAAGCAGGCTAAATCCCACCCCTCAGTGGCTTGTTAGCTGGGTCATGTCGTACCCTGAAACTGGGAGAAAGCGACATCCGGGAGGGCATGATGTCCGGTAAGCATACTGTCTGATATATAAAATATTATAAATATATATTATATATATATATATATATATATATATATATATATATATATATAAATAAATTTTAGTCTTACCTGTGTGTTCCAGATGTGTACACATTTGTCAAAGGAACCACTGGCCAGGTACCGGCCATCCGGACTAAAGGCTACACTGTACACGGGTTCCTGATGTTTAGTCAGGGTGTGAATGCAGATTCCTCTGTCTACATCCCACAACCTAACTGTAGAATCAAAGGATGCACTGTAAAAGGTAAAGAAAGACAATGCATGTTTACAACTTAAATTATCTATGGAAAACCTAAAGATTCACAGAAAACTTATTCACCTTGCCAACATGAGATTAGCATTTGGGTTGTTTGTTCCCGGCCCAGTGGGGCTCCATTTGATGGTGTAGATCTCCTTGTTGTGTGCTTGTAAGTCATGAACACAACTGTCTTGCTTCATACTCCAGATCTGGTATTCAAAATAATAAAAGTTACAGTTAAATAAACTTAAGTAACTTTAATGGTCTCTATGTATTGTTTATATTTTAATGTATTTATTGTATAATTTAATAAACATATAACCTGTTTTGCACTTATGAATTTAAAAAACAAACAAAAAAGCACTGCCAAATCTGTTGGCTCTATACAAATAAATTTTATTATTATTCCATTAATAAATTTATTTACTCTGTTAGAGGATTCGAACTGAAGAGTTAAGGTTTGCATGATCTAACAGAAATGCTCCAATATGGAGATATTGCTTTCACACACTTTGGCACTCCTACTGTTCATTTAAATCCCTCAGACTGTCCAATTAAAGGGAGTGACAGCATGGGCCACCCTGGTATTTCCCTCTGTGTCCCAATACTCGCAACGGAGTGGAGCTTAAAGGGAACCAATCACCTCAAAAATGCATATATAGCTTTTTAAATGTGCTGTTAGAGCACACAGCACACTTTCCATACATGTTTTTATATACTCCCTGCCTCCCCAGTGTAATCCATAAAGTAACTTTAGAAAACTGGCGCCCGGTATGCAAATTACCTCAGGTAGTCACCTGGGCGGTGTTCGGCTAGATGGTCATGGGCAGTCCGAGTCCCCTAGGCGTTCGTCGGCGGTAATCACGCCCCTCTGGGCGTGATTCAAATCACCCAGTAGCTCTGACATTACTTGGGAGCGCGCCTATGTTCTTACGCCACCGCGCATGCGCAGTGCACCCGCTTCCATTCAGGCTGTACTGCACCTGTGCAGAATAGCCTCGAACTCAGTGTGAGCCGGAGTTTGAGGCTATTCTGCACAGGTGCCGTACAGCCAGAATGGAAGCGGGTGTACTGCGAATGCACGGCTGTGTAAGAACGTAGGCGCGGCAACATCGTGCACGGCGCGCTCCTGAGTGACGTTGGAGCTACTGGATGATTTACCGCCGAGGAACGCCCAGGGGACCCGGACTCACCGTGACTACCATCTAGCTAAACACTGCCCAGGTGACTACCTAAGGTAATTTGTATACCGGGCGCCAGTTTTATAAAGTTACTTCATGGATTACACGGGGGAGGCAGGGAGTATATAAAAACATGTATGAAAAGTGTGCTGTGTGCTCTAACAGCACATTTAAAAAGCTATATATGCTTTTTTGAGGTGATTGGTTCCTTTTAAGGGGCTACATATCAGGGTGGTTTGGGGACCTCCTTGGCAACAGGTTTCCTTTCCTGGGAGAAATATCTGACTATTCCCGTGTTTTGAGACTGACAACTGAGGCTCCACGTTCCCTTTTTTGCATATTCAAATTTTTATAGGGGGCAATGTATCAATGGAAACTCTATGATTATTCCATTGTGTTTTTTTTCCCCGCTGATCTCCCTGAGCTCAGTGATTGCTGATTTGCTTGTCTATTTTTCCTTGGCCGTTAGCCTTAATCCTGATCCATACTGATGAAGGGCAAATACCCCGAAACAGCTGTCTGTGGATGGATGCCTAGCCTTGGTATCCTTGTCATGTCACAATACTCGAAACAGAGTTAGACTCTGACGCAAAAGGGGCCACCCTGGTGTTTCCCAATCTGTGTCCCAATACCCACAACCGAATGGGACATAAAGGAGAAGTCCGGCCAAAATTAATTTTTGATATGTTGTTACTTATGAAAAGTTATACAAATTTCTAATGTACATTAATTATGGGAAATGCACATATAGAGCTATTTCCCTTAATTTAGTAGATCAGGAAGTGTTAGAAATATCTCTGAAGAAGTGACGTCACGACCCAGGGTGTAATTCCTATGGAGTGTCCAGCAGGGGGCGATCTCTATATAGAAGTCTATGGGACTTTATTGTTTCTATGGGTTTCTATGTAATGTAATGTAATGTAGTGTACAGTGCTTTATTGAATGAATACATCTATGGAATACTTTGGGGAGCAAGTGTCCTTGCTCCCCAAAGTATTGCATAAATGTATTCATTCAATACATTCAATACACAGTAAGCCCGCCGATCCGCCGCATTTCCGCCGATCCGCCACACGCTGATCCGCCGCATTCCCGCCGATCCGGACCATATACATTGAACTACAGCTCCCATCATCTGCTTCTAGTATGAACAGGTGATGGGAGCTGTAGCTGGGTAATGGATATGACATGCCGCCGGGCGCAGGGGGGAGCCGCTCAGTACACAGGAGCGCTCCCCCCTCCTCCTCCTCCTTCCGTGATAACTTCCGCCTATACCAATGCTGACTCCCTGCCTGGCCGCCGCTCTCCGCTCACATATACCGGCTCCCGGCATCAGCGCGGACACCAGGATGTATCGGGAGCCGGTATGTATGGGGGGGAGAGCGGAGAGCGGCGGCCAGGCAGGGAGTCAGCATTGGTATAGGCGGAAGTTATCACGGAAGGAGGAGGAGGAGGGGGGAGCGCTCCTGTGTACTGAGCGGCTCCCCCCTGCGCCCGGCGGCATGTCATATCCATTACCCAGCTACAGCTCCCATCACCTGTTCATACTAGAAGCAGATGATGGGAGCTGTAGTTCAATGTATATGGTCCGGATCGGCGGGAATGCGGCGGATCAGCGTGTGGCGGATCGGCGGGAATGCGGCGGAAATTCGGCGGATCGGCGGGCTTACTGTGTATTGAATGTATTGAATGAATACATTTATGCAATACTTTGGGGAGCAAGGACACTTGCTCCCCAAAGTATTCCATAGATGTATTCATTCAATAAAGCACTGTACACTACATTACATTACATTACATAGAAACCCATAGAAACAATAAAGTCCCATAGACTTCTATATAGAGAGCGCCCCCTGCTGGACACTCCATAGGAATTACACCCTGGGTCGTGACGTCACTTCTTCAGAGATATTTCTAACACTTCCTGATCTACTAAATTAAGGGAAATAGCAGTATATGTGCATTTCCCATAATTAATGTACATTAGAAATTTGTATAACTTTTCATAAGTAACAACATATCAAAAATTAATTTTGGCCGGACTTCTCCTTTAAGGGGCTATGTATCAGGGTGGTTTGGTGACCTCCACACTGGGAGGCACCACTTGGCAACAGGTTTTCTTCCTTGGAAGGATATCTGGCTATTCCTGTGGTTTGAGACTCCCAACAGAGGCTCCATGGGCCCCTTTTTTGCACATTTTTTTTTTTTTTTTTTGCTGATCTCCCTGAGCTCATTGATTGCTGTGATTTGCATCACTAAAAGTATGTCTGCATATCCATGCTGTCAGTTTGCCTTTAATGTGTCCAGTGCTAAAAATTGCATGCTCTGTAGAGGATCCAATCACCTGGATCCTCTTGTATGTGCCCAGTGGAGTGTTATTGTGTAGGTCAACTACTAAGAACCAGGGCTCTAGAATCAGCTTTTCAGCGACACTTGACGTATTAGGTGGATGCTTTAGAAAAGGAAGTCAAATAAACAGCAGGAGGAGCCACAAGAAGTTGGTTAACAATGATACTGATAAATTCAAACCATTTTTTATTAATTATTTTCTCAGGACTGTGTTATGTGTTGCGGGATTTAATAGAGGTTTAACATTTATTTAACCCTTTAAGGACATGGCCCATTTTCGTTTTTACGTTTTCGGTTTTTCCTCCTTGTGTTTAAAAGGTCATAGCACTTGCATTTTTCCACCTAGAAACCCACATGACCCCTTATTTCTTGCGTCACTAATTGTACTTTGCAATTACAGGCTGAATTTTTGCATAAAGTACACTGCGAAACCAGAAAAAAATTCAAAGTGTGGTGAAATTGAAAAAAAAAACGCATTTCTTTTATTTGGGGGAAATGTGTTTTTACGCCATTCGCCCTGGGGTAAAACTGACTTGTTATGCATGTTCCTCAAGTCGTTACGATTAAAACGATATGTAACATGTATAACTTATATTGTATCTGATGGCCTGTAAAAAATTCAAACCGTTGTTAACCAATATACATTCCTTAAAATCGCTCCATTCCCAGGCTTATAGCGCTTTTATCCTTTGGTCTATGGGGCTGTGCGAGGTGTCATTTTTTGCGCCATGATGTGTTCTTTCTATCGGTACCTTGATTGCGCATATACGACTTTTTGATCGCTTTTTATTACATTTTTTCTGGATTTGATGCGACCAAAAATGCGCAATTTTGCACTTTGGGATTTTTTTGCGCTGACGCCGTTTACCGTACGAGATCAGGAATGTGATTAATTAATAGTTCGGGCGATTACGCACGCGGCGATACCAAACATGTTTATTTATTTATTTATTTGTTTACTTTTATTTAAAACCTGGGAAAAGGGGGGTGATTCAGACTTTTATTAGGGGAGGGGGCTTTTTACTATTAACAATACTTTTTTTTTTTTTTTACACATATACTAGAAGCCCCCCTAGGGGACTTCTAGTATATACACTTTGATCTCTCATAGAGATCTCTGCAGCATAGATATGCTGCAGAGATCCATGAGATCGGCACTCGTTTGCTTTCGGCTGCTGCAGCCGGAAACAAACGAGTGCCGAGCCGAGGACGGCGCCATCTTGGACGCGTCCCCGGCCGGCATCAGTAACGGAGATCGCTCCTCCGGGACAAGGTCCCCCACTAGACACCAGGGAAACGTTGCCTCCGGTAATCGGAGGCAGCTGTCAACTTTGACAGCTGCCTCCGATTAGCTAATTAGCGGGCACGGCGATCGGACCGTGCCCGCTAATAGCGGCGGTCCCGGGCTACACGCGGCACCCGGGATCGCGGCACTTCAAAGCGGGGCCGCCGCGCGGCCCCGCTTTGAAGTGCTAATGAGGACATAGGACGTACCGGTACGTCCTATGTCCTTAAGAGGTTAATGGACAACCACTCTGGATAAGCAGCATGATACATGAAATCATAACTGTACACTTACATGTGAGATATATGTAGTATTCACAGAGTAAGGGCCCTTTTATACGGGATGATTATTGTGCGAAAAAATTGTTATATCGTTCAAATTTAAATGATAATCATCCTGTGTAATTGCAGGCAACAAACGAAAAATTGTTCATGTGTTGTTGATTGTTGATTTAGATCTGACCCTAAAAACCATTGGTATTCTTTAGTGTAATTGCACATTGTTCATTCTTTTGCTCGGATAAGATTGAGTAAACGATCGTAGTAACAACTATCGTTCTGTTTAATATGGTGAACAAATTCAGGTTAACGATAAACAATCTTGTTTGTAATCGTTTATCATTGAAAATCACTTTGTGTAATAAGACCCTAAGAAAACATTTTGTCTGCAAATGTACCTTTAATGTCATGTCATCAGAACAAGATGCCAGAAGATTACCAGTGGGATCCCACTTTATTGCATTCACTTCATTCTAGAAAATAAAGAAGCAAAGTCAGACTACAATGGAAACCATAAAAAAGAGCAGAAGCAAAGTGCTAACAAGTCATTTGTATTATTTTTTAGGTTTTTGGCCTCTGGAAGTAAAAAAAAAAAAAGAAAAAAATTCATCAAATTAAAAAGATTCATCAAATGCAAAAAGATTTAGAAAATTATGACAATGATAATGAGGAATATTACAAAGTTAAAAAATATTATTTTCTTTACAAAGATTGATTTTCTATGCAGTAAACCAGAGAAAGCCCTTCTAACTCCTTGGCAACATGTGCACACATACAGTCATGTCCAAAAGTTTTGAGAATGATCCAAATATAAACTTTTACAAAGTCTACTGCTTCAGTTTTTAAAATGGCAATTTGCATATACTCCAGAATGTTATAAAGAGTGATCAGCTTAACAGCAATTACTTGCAAAGTCAATATTTGCCTAGAAAATTAACTTTATCCCCCAAAACACATTTCAACATCATTGCATTCCTGCCTTAACCCCTTAAAGGGGTTGTCCGGCGATAAAAAATTATTCACAGAATAACACACATTACAAAGTTATACAACTTTGTAATGTATGTTATGTCTGTGAATGGCCCCCTTCCCCGTGTCCCACCACCCCCACCCGTGTACCCGGAAGTGTGGTGCGCTATACATTATCTGTCACGTGCCGACCACGGTCTCCGATCGTCAGCAGTGACGTCTTCTTCGGGAGGCCAGCGGATCTTCCCGAGTGCCGGCCGCCCTCTGCAGCGTCATCCGAAGCTCAGCAGCGATTGGCTGAG
This sequence comes from Dendropsophus ebraccatus, assembly GCF_027789765.1. Classification (NCBI taxonomy): domain Eukaryota; kingdom Metazoa; phylum Chordata; class Amphibia; order Anura; family Hylidae; genus Dendropsophus; species Dendropsophus ebraccatus. The sequence continues at coordinate 72,989,085 of NC_091459.1, read as the reverse complement.
CATAACTGTGCTCAGCCAATCGCGGCTGAGCAGCTGATGACATGGCCGCGTCATCAGCCACGATTGGCTGAGCTCAGTTATGCTCAGCCAATCGCGGCTGAGCTTCGGATGACACTGCAGAGGGCGGCCGGCACTCGGGAAGATCCGCTGGCCTCCCGAAGAAGACGTCACTGCTGACGATCGGAGACCGTGGACGACACGAGATGCGGTGAGTATAATGCACCACACTTCCGGGTCTAGCGTGGGTGGGGGGAAACACGGGGAAGGGGGCCATTCACAGACATAACATACATTACAAAGTTGTATAACTTTGTAATGTGTGTTATTCTGTGAATAATTTTTTATCGCCGGACAACCCCTTTAAAGGACAGAGCCTAAAATGGCCTTAAAGCGTAACTGTCATGTTTTTTTTTTATTGCAGAAATCAGTAGTATAAGCGAAACTCTGTAATAGGTTTCATCAGCCATATAAGCCTCCTTCTGTACTCAAGAAGCAATCTCCCAGCCTCCCCCCTGACTTCTTATCTGTGCATTACCAGGCAAACACGTCTTCATTACACAGAAGCCAGTGAAGACGGGTTCTGCTCTCTCCATTGTAAGCCTATGAAGAGGGGCGGGGCAGAGGGAGATGAGGGAGCAGAAGAGGTGACATGAAGGTCAGCTGTTTGTAGACTCCCTGAGCACCTAAAACACTAAATTCAGGTGTCAGAAAGGTCAGTGCTTATCTATGAACTTACTGAGAGAAGATTGCAGGGTGTTGTGCTTTGCATAAAATCCTCCGTGCTCAGTCACTCCTAACAGCTCCTCCCCTCTCCATAGACACATAATGGAGACAGAAATCCTGCTTCATTTGATGTGAGGGGGGAGGCTGGGAGATTGCTTTTTCAGTATAGAAGAAAACTCTTTTGGTTTATAAAACCTATTACAAAGTTTCTTAGAATCGCTTGAACTGTTGATATTTAAAGTTTTCAGAAAAATGACCCTGAAATGACAGTTACGCTTTAACCTCTTGAGGACATAGGACGTATGCGTACGTCATATGTCCTCACTTGCACTTCAAAGCGGGGCCGCACAGCGGCCCCGCTTTGAAGTGCCGCGATCCCGGGTGCCGCGAGTAGCCCGGGACCGCTGCTATTAGCGGGCACGGTCTGATCGCCGTGCCCGCTAATTAGCTAATCGGAGACAGCTGTCAAAGTTGACAGCTGCCTCCGATTACCGGAGGCAACGTTTCCCTGGGGTCTAGTGGGGGAGATCTCTCCTCCGGGACCTTGTCCCGGAGGAGCGATCTCCGTTACTGATGCCGGCCGGGGACGCGTCCAAGATGGCGCCGTCCTCGGCTCGGCACTCGTTCGTTTTCGGCTGCAGCAGCCGAAAGCAAACGAGTGCCGATCTCATGGATCTCTGTAGCATATCTATGCTGCAGAGATCTCAATGAGAGATCCAAGTGTATATACTAGAAGTCCCCTAGGGGGGCTTCTAGTATATGTGTAAAAAAAAAAAAAAAAAAAGTGTTGTTAATCGTAAAAAGCCCCCTCCCCTAATAAAAGTCTGAATCACCCCCCTTTTCCCAGGTTTTAAATAAAAGTAAACAAATAAATAAATATGTTTGCTATCGCCGCGTGCGTAATCGCCCGAACTATTAATTAATCACATTCCTGATCTCGTACGGTAAACGGCGTCAGCGCAAAAAAATCCCAAAGTGCAAAATTGCGCATTTTTGGTCGCATCAAATCCAGAAAAAATGTAATATAAAGCGATCAAAAAGTCGTATATGCGCAATCAAGGTACCGATAGAAAGATCACATCATGGCGCAAAAAATGACACCTCGCACAGCCCCATAGACCAAAGGATAAAAGCGCTATAAGCCTGGGAATGGAGCAATTTTAAGGAACGTATATTGGTTAACAACGGTTTGAATTTTTTACAGGCCATCAGATACAATATAAGTTATACATGTTATATATCGTTTTAATCGTAACGACTTGAGGAACATGCATAACAAGTCAGTTTTACCCCAGGGCGAATGGCGTAAAAACACATTTCCCCCAAATAAAAGAAATGCGTTTTTTTTTTTCAATTTCACCACACTTTGAATTTTTTTCTGGTTTCGCAGTGTACTTTATGCAAAAATTCAGCCTGTAATTGCAAAGTACAATTAGTGACGCAAAAAAAAAGGGCTCATGTGGGTTTCTAGGTGGAAAAATGCAAGTGCTATGACCTTTTAAACACAAGGAGGAAAAACCGAAAACGTAAAAACGAAAATGGGCCATGTCCTTAAAGGGTTAAGGACCGAGGCAAATTTTATGAATATGACCTGTGTCACTTTATTCATTAATAACTTGGGAATGCTTTTAACTATCTGGCTAATTCTGAGATTGTTTTCTCGTGACATATTGTACTTTACATTTCTGGTAAATTGGAGTCGATACTTATAACGAATCTTTATGAAAAAAAAAAAAAACAACGTGAAAAACTTTCTTTTTCCAACTTTGAAACTTTTCTGCTTATACAGAAAATGGTTATGCCACATAAATTATATATTAAATAGCATTAGCAACATGTCTATTTTATGTTGGCGGCATTTATTAAGCTTTCACTTTTTTTAGACAATACAAAGCTTAAAACATTAGCAGCAAATTTCCAAATTTTCAGTAAAATTTCAAATCAGATATTTTTAGAGACCTGTTCAGGTTTAAAGTGTATTTGAGGGGACTGTATGTTAGAAAGCCCCACAAAGCACCCCATTTTAGAAACTGCACCCCCCCCCCCAAACTCTGCAAAAGCACATCCAGAAAGTTTTTTAACCCTTTAGGGGAGTCACAGAAATAAAAGCTAAGTGTGTAAGAAATTTGAAAATTTTAATTTTCTGTGCAGAGATTTTAATGTAATCCAATATCTTTCATAATGATAAACCTATTAGCAGAGAAATGCACCCCAATAATTATTGCCCCGTTTCTGCAGTTTATAGAAATACCCCATATGTGGCCCTATTGCGCTATTTGACGCAACCACAAACCTCAGATACAAAGGAGTGCCTAGTGAATTTTAACGCCTCCGTTATATTTGGTCATTTTTGACTGTACCACTTCAGGTTGGCAGAGGCTCTGGGGTGCCAAAACCTAAAAAAAAAAACCCTCATGGGAGACCATTTAGAAAACTACACCCCTCAAGGAATGTAACAAGGGGTGCGGTGAGCATTTGGACCCCACAGGTGCTTCACAGATTTTCAGAACAATGTGGCGTGAAAAAAGAAAAATTTATTTTTTACACTAAAACGTTGTTCTAGCCTTCATTTTTTCATTTTCACAAAAGGGATAAAAGGAATAAAAACCCAAAAACCGTGTAGCGCAGTTTCTCCCGAGTACGGAAATACCCCACATGTGAACATAAAGTGCCAAGTGGGCGCAGGAGGAGCCTCTAAAGGGAAGGAGCGCCAATTGGCCTTTGCAAGCTGGATTTTACTGGAATGGATTTTAAGGGTCATGTCGCACTTACAGAGCCCTCGTGCTGCCAAAACACTGGAAACCCCCAACAAGAGATCCCATTCTGGAAACCCCTCAAGAAATCTAACAAGGGGTGCAGTGAGCAAATGGACCCCACTGGTGACGGGCACAAATGTGGAACAATGTGACGTGAAAGGGAAAATTTTCATTTTTTCACTTTCACGGCACAAATGTGCCCGTTATCAAGGGGTCCATATCCTCATTGCATCACTTGTTAGATTACTTGAGGGGTGTAGTTTCCAGAATGGGGTCACTTTTGAGGGTTTCCAGTGTTTTGGCAGAATGAGTGTACCCTTGTAGAATTTCACGCCATACCGTCATCTCTTATTGGGACGGTACTGGCAGAAAAGACGTGTCTGGGGGGCAGCGTACGCTACCCCCAGACACGTCACTGGATGATGAGGATGAGGATGAAGATGAATGGAGGAAAAAAGGATCCCCCCCATTGATCCTCACTGGCTGTTTTGGTGTCGAAGGAAATAACAACGTATGCGTCCGACAACAAAAAAAAACACCCTGGGGGCCATTTTTATATGGGGATTGGTATATGGGGTATGTAAATGTGTAGTGGTGTAGTGTAAAACTTTATTCAGTGTAGTGTAATGGTGTTTTTTACATGTTTTTTTTAACTTCAAGTATAAAAAAAAAAACCTACGCCAAGAAAGGAGTTGCCGATAAATGCCGCACTTATCAGCAGACCGTGGCTGTAGGATATAGGAAAAACATCCTACGCCAAAAAGGAGGAGTTGCTGATCAGCGGCGCACTAACGTGCGATGCTGATCAGCACTCAGCGGCGATAGGGTGCGGAAAATAAAAATAAAAATTGGGGGGAGGGGGAAACACAACAACTTTCTTCAACCCTATAGCTACTGATATGTGTATTATATACACACTTATCAGCCGCTAGGGGACAGTAGAACGCAAATTCCGGAAAAGGCCGAAGTTTGGCAACGCTGGAGCCGATGATTGCCGAAGGGGACTGCGGGAAAAAGCCGAAGACGCCGACGAAGACGCGACCGGGACCCGGAAGACGCTGGATCAGGTGAGTATGGGTCAATACCTGCTGTGGACACCTCAGCTACCTAGCTGAGGTGTCCACAGCAGGTATTTAACCCTTTCTTGGGGTACTTATATCGCAGTGATCGGCCGGCCGATAACGACAATCGGGGCGTGGCACCGTGGCCACCATTACTTTTAACAGTAATGGCGGTCGGTGCCGTTCTCGGACAGCACCGACCGCCATTGCTTTCCGGGCCATCGGGTCACCTATGACCCGGAAAGCTGTAGATCGCCACTACTGGCTCATCTGAATTGATCAGAATTGATCAGTTAATAACCCCCCGTGCCGACAAGCAGGTATGGCCTGCTATACATTATAGCAGGCCATCTTCCCCGATCGCTGCGTGTGTACACGCAGCAATCGGGGAAACCGCGGGCGTAAATGTACGCCCGTTTGCGTTAAGGCATAGCCTTTGGGGGCGTACATTTACGCCCGCGGTCGTTAAGGGGTTAAAAGGACCAGCTAACATCGTTTCAGTGATTGCTCCATTAACACAGGTGTGGGTGTTGATGAGGACAGGGCTGGAGATCAATCTGTCATGATTAAGTAAGAATGACACCACTGGACACTTTAAAAGGAGGCTGGTGCTTGGCATCATTGTTTCTCTTCTGTTAACCATGGTTATCTCTAAAGAAACATGTGCAGTCATCATTGCACTGGACAAAAATGGCCTAACAGGAAAGAGTATCGCAGCTAGAAAGATTGCACCTCAGTCAACAATCTATCGCATGATCAAGAACCATTTTGGTTCCATTGTAGCCTAAAAGGTTCCAGGGCTCCCAAGAAAGACCAGCAAGCACCAGGATCGTCTCTTAAAAGTGTTTCAGCTGCGGGATCGGGCTACTAGCAGTGCAGAGCTTGCTCAGGAATGGCAGCAGGCAGGTGTGAGTGCATCTGCACGCACTGTGAGGCGGAGACTCTTGGAGCAAGGCCTGGTCTCAAGGAGGGCAGCAAAGAAGCCACTTCTCTCTAGAAAAAACATCAGGGACAGACTGATATTCTGCAAAAGGTACAGGGAGTGGACTGCTGAGGACTGGGGTAAAGTAATTTTCTCTGATGAATCCCCTTTCCGATTGTTTGGGACATCTGGAAAACAGCTTATTTGGAGAAGACGAGGTGAGCGCTACCACCAGTCTTGTCTCATGCCAACTGTAAACTATTCATGTGTGGGGTTGCTTCTCAGCTAAGGGAATCGGCTCTCACAGTCTTGCCTAAAAACACAGCCATAAATAAAGAATGGTACCAGAATGTCCTCCAAGAGCAATTTCTCCCAACCGTCCAAGAGCAGTTTGGCGATCAACAATTGCTTTATGGCAAGGTGCTCCATCATGCTGGAAAAGGCAAAGTGATAACTAAATGGCTCAGGGAACAAAACAGAGATTTTGGGTCCATGGTCTGCAAACTCCCCAGATCTTAATCCAATAGAGAACTTGTGGTTAATCATCAAGAGACGGGTGGACAATCAAAAAATAAATTCTCACAAAATGCAAGCATTGTTTGTGCAAGAATGGACTGCTATTAGTCAGGATTTGGTCCAGAAGTTGATCGAGAGCATGCCAGGGAGAATTGCAGAGGTCCTGAAGAAGAAGGGTCAACACTGCAAATATTGACTTAAAGAGGACCTGTCACCCCCCGCGCCGGGGTGACAGGCTCTCGACCCCCAGCTAGATCCCCTTATAGTTACCTCATGTCGCCGAGTCCCGCTGCCGGAGCCGGTCCCGGGTCGGAGATATCCCGGTGAGAAGCCGGCGCGCGATGTGGAGATGGGTCCAGCGCCCATAGAGAATGAATGGAGCCGGACTCATCTCTGCTGCGCGCGCACGGCTCCATTCATTCTCTATGGACGCCGGACCCATCTCCACGGGACATCTCCGTCCGGGACCGGCTCCGGCAGCAGGACTCAGCGACATGAGCTAACTATAAGGGGATCTATCTGGGGTCGGGAGCCTGTCACCCCGGCGCAGGGGGCGACAGGTCTCCTTTAACTCATTCTGTCAATATAAGCTTGTGTTACTCATAATATGATTGCAATTATATTTCTGTATGTGATAAAAACATCTGACAGACACACATAAAAACCAGAGGGCAGCAGATCACGTGAAAATATAATATTTGTGTCATTCTCAAAACTTTTGGCCATGACTGTATACTGCATAGACATATACAGCTGGAATCCGTGACGAACACCAACTGTCAGTTACCGGGATTGGCGTTACCTCTGATGTCACTTGTCACTTCTTCAAGTGGAGAGCAGCGGCAGCGGAGGAGCGTCCGCTCTCCCATAGAGAAGCAGTCACACTGAGGCAGGCGGAATTCCGCTAGTTTTACTCAGTGTGAAGTAACATACCATGAAACATCCTTTAGGCTCTTTCCACTTATGCATCAGAGCTTTCATTGCAGATTCAGTGATACTTCAAGTAGATGCCCTGTCCTTCCCATCAAACAGAACCCACAGAAAGATAATAGTGTCTGTCACAGTGGAAATGTCCACTGAGTGACAAAATCAGCAGAGTTTATGTTTCTATTACACATGGAAACCGCAAGAGCGTTGCTACAATACTTAGCCTAGGTCACTAGCTAAACATACATTTTGCAGTGAGATGTGACAATTAAAGCAATCATAAAAACCACAGAGTAACACTTACTGTGTGTCCCTGGAATGTTTTTATTGGCCTGTCTTGTCCCAATTTGCAGACATGGATGCACATGTCTGTGCTACACGATGCAAATGTATTGTTACTTTGCCAGTCCACATCTAATGCTGGTGCTGTAATACACAATAAGAACACTTTAACAACTCCACATTATCCACATGCTGAATTATGCTTTGTGCACAGCTTAAGGGGGAAGTGCACAAAAAAAAAAAGTTCTCCTCAATGTTCCTTTTAGTTTGTGAAGACATGGTGCTACCATTATACAGACAGCCATTTTACAGGTGTTGTGTAAATGCACATTACTGCACAGTGACTGACCCTTCCCTGGTCATAAGAGTCTATTGCAGACAGACCCAGTAGCATAATTACCAGAATGGAAAGGAAACTGCTGTTTTGCTTCCCCTGTGTGTGCGTCCCAGATTATTGTAGTCTGTGAAGAAAACACAAAACCTGGTGAAAATAGTAACCAAACAACCTTACAGTTGACCTCATCAGGTAGTCATTTCTCCCCCTTTGAGCATGACAACTTACACAGTTTATACTGTATACATTATTTATTCTGCACCAGTTCTGTGTTAGGGTAGGTTTACATGTACTGTATACATTACAAAAGAGGATAGTGTAAATAAATATAAACTTAATACGGCATCAAATACCCAGCATCTACAGTACGTGTTAAGATACCCTTAAAGGGGTTGTCTGTGAAACAGGCTTTAGCCCATATATCTCATTCATCACATGCCTTATATGCCTTCTGAGGCATGGATTCAAAGGAAACATGCATTGGGGAGCAGAAGGCTTCAGCAAATTTCTGCTACCCGGACAACCCCTTAAACCTCTTAAGGACGGAGCCAATTTTCGTTTTTTCCTCCTTGTGTTTTAAAAGGCCATAGCACTTGCATTTTTTCACCTAGAGACCCACATGAGCCCTTACTTTTTTGCGGCACTAATTGTCCTTTGAAATAACAGACTCAATTTTTGCATAAAATATGCTGCGAAAGTAGAAAAAAAATTATATGCGCAGTGAAATTTTAAACAAAAAAAATTTTTCTTGTTTTTTTTTTCCCCCCCGTGTTTAAGCCGTTTGTCCTATGGAAAAAACTGACATGATATATATTTTCCTCAAGTCGGTATGATTAAAACGATATGCAGCTTGCATAACTTTTATATAATTTGATGGCTTTTAAAAAATAAAACCTTGTACAGAAAAAAAACATTCCTTAAAATTGCTCTATTCCCATGCTTATAGCGCTTTTATCCTTTGGTCTATGGGGCTGATTGAGGTACCATATTTTGCGCTATGATGTGTTCTTTCTATCGGTACCTTGATTGCGTATAAGCAACTTTTTGATCGCTTTTCATTACAATGTTTCTGGATTTGATCCGACCAAAAATGTGCAATTTTTGCACTTTGAGGGGTCTTCGCGCTTAGGCCGTTTACTGTGCAAAATCAGGAATGTGATAAATAGTCTGCGCGATTACGCACGCGGCGATATCAAACATGTTTATTTATTTATAAAAAGGGAAAAGGGGGGTGAGTCAGACTTTTATTAAGGGAGGTTTTTTTTTTTTTTTTTATTAATAAAGACTTTTTTTTTTTTTTTTTTTTTTTTAACTTATACAGTAATAAGAAGTCCCCCTGGGGGCCTTCTAATACAACTACACTGATCTTTCATAGAGATCCCGCCACTGAACACCAGGGATGGGCTGCAAATAACACTGTTAGATGCAGCTGTCATGTTTGACAGCTGCATCTGTGTTAATTAGCGGTAGTGGCGATCGGCTGCTCCGGCTAACAGCTGCGGTCCCGTGCTGCAGATAGCAGTCGGGATAGCGGCAGTTCAGAGCGGGGTCGCGGCGCAGGCCCCCTCTGAACTCCTCTTTCGGGCATATGCAGTACGGGTACAGCATATGTCCTTAAGAGGTTAAAGGGGAAGTCTGGCTAAAATTTTTATTAAAGTATTGTATTGCCCCTCAAAAGTTATACAAATCACCAATATACATTTATTACAGGAAATGCACATAACATGATTTTTCCCTGCACTTACTACTGCATCAAGGCTTTACTTTCTGGATAAAATGGTGATGTCACAACCTGACTCCCAGAGCAGTGCGGGCTGTGGCTGCTGGAGAGGAGATGATGGCAGAGGGATGCTCAGTGTCCCTCCAGTGCCCTGTGTCCCTCAGTGTCCCCCTGCCATCATCCTCTACAGCATCCACAGCCTGCACAGCTCTGGGAGTCGGGTCGTGACATCACCATTTTATCCAGGAAGTGAAGCCTTGATGCAGTAGTAAGTGCAGGGGAAAAAGCACGTTATGTGCATTTCCCATAACAACTGTATAACTTTTCAGGAGAAATACAATACTTTAATAAAAATTTTCACCGGACGTCTCCTTTAAGTCTGTGCTTCAATTCAATTCACACATATCAGTGTTATTGGGAAATCAGAAAGCTTGTTGTCAAAAAGCTTAGGCCATGCTGAAAAAAACTGCTCAGAACAAAAGAACTAGGATTATTGGCTTTCTCAACAGTTTACTGTACAGTGTCTATTATAGTCAACCAGCCATATGAGTTATTTGTACTAACTTTAGACAAGTCAAAAGTTATTACGTGCAACAGGTCTCACTGCAATCCCAACATACAGCCAGAGGGGAAAGCGTAGCAGTGAGCTGCACAACCCTAGTGGGAGGAAAGCTGGGCCCCTCTATGACGCGGCTCCATAAGAATCAAAGAGGGGTGAGGGTTTCCTCCCATTGAGGGCAGGTCAGCCTGCCTCCAGTGCTTCACCCCTGGCCGGTGCCCAGGAATAGAATGGCACTGTACGCGGTTTCCCTGTGCCAGCGCCGTTCTATTCATGTGCAAACCTAAAGCGAATGTAATGATGGAGACACTGAGACAACAAGGAAAGCTAATAAAGAAAAGTGAATACATAATAAGAAAAGTGAATACATATTGGACTTCCTATACGCACGCGCTCCAAAAGGGATGATTGACAGGCAGAGAGGCCAGTAACGGACTTCTCTGCCTGTCATTCATCCCCTCAGAGCACGCTGACAGACAGAGCACGGTGACTAGATACGGTCGAGAGCCGCCCAGATGTCTACCTCCCCGCCTCTGCCTGTCATGCGCATGGGGGATTAAAGTGCTTTCTTCAGTTACACAGCTCCTGCTGCAGCCGCGGTCTGTATGTACTGCGGCTGCTGCAGGAGCTGTATACAGCAGTTCAGGGAACCATATCAGCTGATTGGGGATTCTTAAAGGGAACCAATCTCTTAGAGTAGATAACATTTACAAAATCATCTCGCTTCTTGGAGGTCATTTGATTCATTAGTCATTAAGCAATGCTCAGAATACTCTGTAGAGGATCCGCTGGAAAACTGAACACTTCCAGTTCCCCCACAGACTAAAGCTTAAAGCTAAGTGGTGACAAAGCAAGGGCATACTTTGTGATCAACTTACAGTCAAGGAACACCTGTAACAAGTAGTTGTGAAGAATCCCTTGAATGCTGAAACCACATCTCTGACAAAACGTTAGGCCTTTACACGTGGTTAAAGTTAGCTAAATTATACTTCGTGGTATGGAAAAAAATTACCTTATCAACACCTGCACTTAAAATAAAGTTTCCTTTCTTGTTCCACTTTAATGCAAATATGGGTCCTTTATGTTGACCCAAGGTGCTTGCAAGGTTTCCTGCACGGTAAAGAAACATTATTCAGACAAAACCGTGGTAGAGATATTTCAAACAGCGGATATTATACATATCACATTAACCCATTTTAGAAAATAAATAAGAACAGCAATGATATTTACAATGGACCCATGGCTTCTTTAGAAATCTAATGAAAAATGTGTAGACTAGAGATGAGCGAACCTGGTTCGGGTTTGAGTCCATCCGAACCCGAACGTTCGGCATTTGATTAGTGGCGGCTGCTGAACTTGGATAAAGCTCTAAGGTTGTCTGGAAAACATGGATACAGCCAATGACTATATCCATGTTTTCCACATAGACTTAGGGCTTTATCCAAGTTCAGCAGCTACCGCTAATCAAATGCCGAAAGTTCGGGTTCAGATGGACTCTAGCATGCTCAAGGTTTGCTCATCTCTAGTGGAGACCAACATAAAAAAAACCTGTCTGGTCCTTTAGAAGATTAGTGGGTGCTATGAGCAGCCGTCTCACATACTAAAGAAGAGAAGAGCTGAAGCATATAAACTTTACACGTCAATGTAAATTTACATTGCTTTATTAATATGGCTAAACAGATAAAAACACCTAAAACAAGGAAAAAATCCTGCATATCCCTAGGTTGCCAGATGTGCACCCCATACTGTTGTGGAGTAACAGATACACTCCCAAAATGGACTGGGCCCCAGCAAAGTTAGTCATATAAACATACACACAGTAATGCACACATGCAATGTAGCAGTAATAGGAAACAAATACGACCTGAGGCCCCTGTATGGGCATATTTATGTTATTACTGCTAAATTGAATGTCCATTTTGGGAGTGTATTTGCTGCTCCACAGCAGTACGGGGTGCACATAAAGCAACCTAGGGATGTGCAGGATCTTTTGCTTGTTTTAAGTGTTTTTATCTGTTCAGCCATATCAATAATGCTATATTAAAGGGGTAGTGCGGCGCTAAACATTTATTCACATACATAGCACACATTACAAAGTTATACAACTTTATAATGTGTGTTATGTATGTGAATGGCCCCCTTCCCAGTGTCGTCCCCCCCCCCCCCCCAAAGTTAGACCCGGAAGTGTGGTGCATTATACTTACCACATTCGTCATCAGCTGCTCAGCCGCGATTGGCTGAGCATAACTGTGCTCAGCCAATCGCAGGTGAGCAGCTAATGACGCGGCAGAGGGGGGCCGGCATGTTTTTTCCTCCTCGTGTATATAAGGCCATAGCACTTGCATTTTTCCACCTAGGGACCGAGATGAGCCCTTATTTTTTGCGCCACTAATTGTACTTTGCAATGGCAGATGTAATTTTTGGCTAAAATATGCTGTGAAACCAGAAAAAAAATGTTGTGTGGTGAAATTGAAAAAAATAAAACAAAACAAAAAAAACCCTATTTTTATATTTGGGGGGGTTTTTGTTTTCACGCTGTTCGCCCCAGGGTATAACTGACTGGTTATACATGTTCCTCAAGTTGTTACGATTACAACGATATGTGACTTGTATAACTTTTATTTTATTTGATGGCTTTTAAAAAAATAAAACCTTTTAAAAAAAATATATGTTCCTTAAAGTGTCACTGTCATTATAACATAAAAAAGTAAACTCTCTTTTAGCTAACAGCCTGTCTCCTGTAGAGTGTACACCTCAAATTTGGCGCCATTCTGATGTTCCTAAGTGTAGATATAGCCCTGTTTGTGCTGCTCACCTATCTGCATTTGGTCTTTCTGGAGGGGGCGTGTCAGTCCTCTGATGACATCACCTGTCAGCTGATGCTGAGGAGGAGTCTCGGGAGTGAGCACAGCCAGTCAGCCTCCAGTCCACACCCCTATACAGCTCCTCAGCCAATCAGCTTTCAGCACATTCTGTGTGTGTGTAAGTGATTTTCTATAGAAGAGAACGGCTCTCCAGCTCTTCTGAAATCTGAAACCAACGTCCCTGAATCCTTCCTCCCCCAGTCTTCCCTGAATAAAGCTATACACATCTCCTTTACCTGCCCGTGCTGTCTCTAAGCAGACAGCACGTATATACAGCATTCTTCACAGCCTCCCCATCCAGTGTCATGTCAGCCTGCTGTACAGCCCTGTCTGTCTGTGCTGTCTGTAAGCAATGAGCAAGGCTGCACAGCATTGGAGAGCGCGCTCCTGTAGGCTGTCAATCAAATGACAGGGGGGAGGGACGGGGGAGGGACTGTCAGGAATCTGACTGTTTTTCTAAATCAGTCTGTCAGGAATTTTAGATTTCAACCAGTGGAGGGTAAAATAGGAAAAAACGCCCCCTGGTGGAGAAAATGTATAGCCATGAATTACAGGGTGTTAACATGAAAATAAAAAAAGGAAAAATAGTAGAAAAAGGATTATAATTAATTTATCTATTAGTTAAAAAAAATTATAACGACAGTGACACTTTAAAATTTCTCTACTACCATGCTTATAACGCTTTTATCCTTTGGTCTATGGGGCTGTTTGAGGTGTCATTTTTGCGCCATGATGTGTGTTTTCTATCGGTACCTTGTTTGCGCATAAGTGACTTTTTGATCACTTTCTATTACAGCTTAGCGAATTTTGATGCAATCAAAAATGCGCAATTTTGCACTTTGGAATTTTTTACGCTTATGCTATTTACCGTGCAAGATTAGGAATGTTATAATTTAATAGTTCAGGCGATTATACATGCGGCGATACCAAATCTGTTTGTTTATTTGTATTTATAAAATGGGGAAGAGAGAGGGTGATTTTTTTTTTTTACACAAATACTAGAAGTCCCCCTGAGGGAATTCTAGTATTACTACACTGATCTCTCACAGAGATCTATGCAGTATCGATATACTGCATAGATCCATGGGATCAGTGCTCTATTGCTTTCCGAAAGCAATAGAGTGCCGAGCCGCAATCAGGGGTATTATGGCACAGACCCCGGCCGAGTGAGGATATAGGGATCGCATGCGATCCACCCACTAGACCACCAGGGAAGGCAGACATCAAGTATTTAGATGCAGCTAAATACTGTTCTGATTATCAGCTGGTCTCTCCTCACTTCTTGTATAAGCTCTGTTACTCTGTCATGCCCACTCTACACTCCCCTCTCCTCCTTGTCCAGCCCACTCAGCCAAGCCTTGCTGTTTGTCCCACCCCCTGACAGTTACCACCCTCCTAGTGCTTAGCCTGTATTCCAGCCACCTACATCCTCTGTGGCATCACTTGTAGTGTAAAATGGTAAATTACACTGACAAATCACCACATACTATACACAGCCCCCCCGCCCTCTCCTCTCCTTCTGGTCACAGCTCACACTGTCTTCCCAGTGAGCCTGCACCAGCCTTTCATGCTTTGTCCCCCCTGCAGCCCCCACCTCATACGTTACTGGTCACAGCACACACTGAGGTCTACTCAGTGAGCCTGCACATTCTGTCATGTTCTTTCCCCCCTGCAGCCCCCACCTCATCCCGTTCTGATCACAGCTCACATGGAGCTCCCAGCCTGTCATGCTCTCTTCCTCAGCCCCCACCTCATTCCGTTCTCCCCCCTGCTGCCCCCACCTCATCAGCGTTCTGGTCATAGCTCACACAGAGCTCCTAGCCTGCCTGCTCCAGTCCTCCATGCTCCCCCCCCCCCCCTGCAGCACCCACCTCATCCAGTCTTGATCCCTGCACAGAACGGGTGCCTCTACACAGGAGGGAGGCATCTGTTTGAATATGCATGAGGCTGGGAGGCGTGCCAGCAGCTCAGAGGAACGCCCTGAACGTGACGTGGTCGGCCCCACATCACGACCCAAGGTGCAGCCCGGAACCCTGCACTCGTGACGTCAGCACAGAATGCGGAAGTAAGCTACTTCCGGTGGCTGGAGACCCAGGGAAAAGTGTGGTAAGGGGCCATAATCAGAAATTAGTGTACATTAAGAAGTTATATAACTTCTTATGTGGGGAGGAAGTGGGGGGAAAAAATTTTCACCGGACTTCTCCTTTAAGACCACACCAATACAAGTAGACTTTAATGCAGAATGAATATCCTACCATCTTTTGTCCATATTCTTGCAAAGCCGTCATAAGACCCGGTGGCTAGAAGTGTTCCTTCACTCTATCAAAGAGAAAATGCAAAAGTAAATATATAAAGACCTTTGGCAAATACATACTTGCTAAAAAAAAATCTCCCATCTTTATAATAAGTAACATGACATTTTTAGAGAGAACATAGTGCTACTAGAGTAACACCAGCTATAACATAGTGTGACACTACTTCTAACGTGTGATATAGATAAAGGGACCTGGCACTGAACTCAGTGACATCTCGTCATTGTAATGAACAAAGTGTGTTTTATGGATCTTCAAATACAGCATCACAAGATATCTTCCACTGTAGCCAAATGAGAGGTTCGGTAACAAACTGTACAAGTGATTTGGTTATTTACACACCCCTTGCATGGCCTGTTGGCTGGATCACAGCTGAGCTCCTGGGTGTAACCCTTAGGCTTCCCAGTGGTGGCTACAGTATCATTAGGACATGTTTACCATATAGATTATAGAACCACACTCTATTTAGGACTACACTATGGCATATATTTGCATCAGGTCAATTTTTATTCATTATAAAATTAAACAAGTAAACTTACATTCCAATCTAAAGATGTTACATCCTTGTTGCTAGGAACATCTTGCCCCCCTTCTCGTATACAGTGTCTAAGCACCAGCTGTGTTGATCCACTCGTACTGTTTTCACTAAGATTCCATATCCTGGCTGTTGAATCTCCTGACCTATCAAAGTAGAAAATCAACAAAAACAGATCATGTGATTTTTTTTTTCCCCCCTTTAAAAGCCACAATTCAGCCAAATCGAATTCTTGTGTTCAGACAGGAGATAATGTGGCTCTACCTAAAGTGGACATGAAGAGATTCACACTTGTTAAAGCATTACTACAAAGTTGTATGAAGTAGTGCAGCCCTGTGAACATTAAAGCATGCAAATTCCTGATTAAAGCAGCCATTGCTTCCACTCCATGCAACATATAACCCTGCATTATGATACTGTGGCCTTCTGAATAGGGCTGCTCTAAAGTAATTTCTCAAATAACTTTGTAGTTACGCTAACATAGTAAATGGAATATCAATGGGTGACTTAGTTTGCAAGAAACATCATCCATATTGTGTGTGTATTTACATGCCACATTTTGTTATGAGACGTAACATCTTTTGTTAGCAACTAGTGACATCAGCAACACGTATAGTTACACGTAGAAATGGTTGCCAATTGATAATATTCTCAACCATTTCAACTACTGCATCCCCTTAAATGGATTAAGGGGATGCTGATATCTGAAGTCCACGAAAAGTGGAGGCACGCAAGACCTCCTATTGAAAGACATAGCAGATGGGATTCGGCACAGAGTCTGAGGGTGGGGGTTCTGAGCAAGATCTCTGTGCCGATTCCATAGTGTGAACAGGCCCTTATGGTGCCAACAATCTTGGCTAGTTTTGGAAAGATTTAAATTGATTGGTTAGGCTATTGTAAGGTGTATAAAGAAGCCTACCCTGAGGCTAGCAGATCACTAACTGGATTCCAGGCACAAATAAACACTTCTGACTCATGCCCCCGTAAAACTACTGCCTTGCTGGATGGTATTTCTACATCTCCATCAACTTCCATCATGTCAGTGTGGTTATCTGTAAGAAAAAATAAAAATAAAAAAGTAATCGATTGCAACCTAAGAAAATTAGGATATTTTACAAAATTGTAGGAAACATTCTTTAGGGAGCTTTTTACATACCATTTAAATAATCCAAGAAATAAAAGAAGTGGAACTCACCACTCTCTTGAAGTGATGGTTTATTAGTTACTTAGGGTGAAACAAACATTCCAACATCTATGTTGGCTATAGGAGGCAAGGATGCTTGAACACAGAAATAGCTAAGTAGAAGCTGTTTTGCATGAATGCACGTTTTTTCTTGTCTATGGAAGCACACATACACATGAAACAGCTGCTACCCACCTATGTCCATGCATAAGCTTCCTTGCCCACTACAGCATTGCTGTTGGAATGTTTGTTTCATTCTAAATACCTAATAAACAGTCCCTTCAAGAGAGCGACGAGCACCCTGTTTATTATTCATGCTAAAAGGAGTTGGATGCATCACCGTAGTGACACCAGGCTGCCTTGTACAGAAAAAGTGACTGCATAGAGATTGAGAGGAGTAGTGCCGATCGCTCTCTTACACACCAACCCACCCACTGCGGTTAGCAATTGCGTTAATGACACTTTAAAGCATACCTATCATTTAACTTCGGGTCCTATTACACAGGCCGATGGGGGCCCTATAATATCTGTAAACGAGCGCCGATCTACTAGATTGGCGCTCGTTTACTGGGCCTATTAAATGGCATGATAATTGTTTAACAAGGGCTGCATGGAGTTTTTCAACGTATCTTGCAACGCTGGACAAATAATAAGAACACTTTTAAGAGGGTTTTCAGATTTAGAAATATATGTATCCCCTATCCATGGTATAGGGGACAAGTATGAGGTCACGATGTTCTGAATCGGCATGTGACCTGCAGCTCCATTCATTCTCTACTGAGTTGCTAGAGAGAGAAGAGTAGAGCACTATAGCAAATGAATGGAGCCGTGGGTCACGTGTTGGCCCACGGCTCCATTCAAAACAAAAGGTACTGGGTCGCCGATAGAGCGCCCCAGGGGGCACAAAGGTTGAACCCGCCGTGATCTCATACTTGTCCCCTATCCTGTGTATAGGAGACATGTATTTCTAAGTCAGCAGACCCCTTTTAGGGTGCGTTCACACGTACAGGATCTGCAGCAGATCCTGTACGTGTGAACGCACCCTTAAGCAAAAGAAAGTCCGGTTGCAGCTTGCTATTATGTGTGAACTATCACCACTAACCACAGCCACTAGCACTTGCTGTTCTAAGAACGCAAACCCAGAACCAGTCTTTACTTATAATTAGCACCGTGAATAAGCGCCCTATTACACAGGACGATCATGCAAAAAATCGTTATATCGTTTGAATTTCAATGATAATTGTTCTGTGTAATAGCAGGCAACGATCGAAAAATCGTTTGTGTGTCGCTGATCGTTGATTTAGACCTGAACCTAAAATCGTTAATCGTTCGCTGTAATTCCACATTTGTTCGCTCAAGTTCCACATTTGTTTTACTAATCTTTAAGTGTAATTGCACATTATTCATTGTTTTGCTGGGATCAGAAGGAGTAAATGATTGAAGTATTGTAGTATCACAGTAACTATCGTAACTAACCACCATCGTTCTGTGCAATTTGGTGAATGATTTAAGGTTAACGATAAACAATCTCGTTTGCGATAGTTTATTGTTAGTTGTTAAAAATTGCTTTGTCTAATAGTTTTGGAAACAGATTCATAGAAAGGATGTCCTAGAGCTAGAAAAGTTACAAAGGTAGGCAACTAAACTAAGGGGAACGGAGCAACTTAGTTATAAGGATAGATTAAGAGAGTTAAATTTGTTTAGTCTTGAGAAGAGAAATTAAGGATGGAAACAAACATACCGTATCCATAGTTTGCAATTTTGCAGCAAAATCCACTGCAGTTACCATCACTGTCAGTTTCAATGCGACTCCATACTCGCAGCGGCATAGTCATGCTGCTGCGAGTATGTAAATGCTAACCCCCTGCCACCAGGAACATACTTTACCTGATCCACGCTCTGGCTGCATCTGAGGCTCCCGGAGGTTCAGCCCAGCTGATCAGTGCACAGGCCTGCCGCAGTCACCGATTGGCTGGGCGGGACCTCCGGGAGCCTCAGATGCAGCCAGAGCGTGGAAATGGCCCCTACAAGAAACATGGGGAAGATATGTTCCAGTTAAAAGCCCCACAAAAGACAAATGGCCACCGACTCCGCTTGGAGAAAAGAAGGTTCAATCTCCCGAGGTGACAAGCCTTTTTTACCATGAGAAGAGTGCTCTTCTCTAGCCCCCACTTCTCTCATCTCTGCTGAGGACTTTGCCACATTCTTTAAGCAGAAAATCGATGACATCAGAGTAAGCTTCACCTTACAGTCCCCTCAGCTCCCTCTCATGCCTGTCCAGTGCTCATCCCAACTAACTCACCTCTCCACCATCATTGAAGTACATCTCTCCAAACTACTCTCCACATCACATCTCACCACCTGCACACTTGACCCAATCCCATTCCACCTTATCCCCAACCTCTCCTCAGCACTTATCCCAGCACTAACCCATCTCTTCAATCTATCACTAACTTCTGGCATCTTCCCATCTCTATATAAACATGCAACCATCACACCCATCCTTAAAAAGCCATCCCTTGATCCTATCTCCTTATCCAGCTACTGCCCCATCTCTCTTCTCCCCTTTGCCTCAAAACTCCTGGAACAACCTGTCTACCTGGAACAACCTCCCACTTTTCATCCAACTCGCTTTTTGACTCTCTGCAATCCGGCTTCCACCCCCATCACTCCACAGAAACTGCCTTCACCAAAGTGGCTAATGACCTGCTGACTGCCAAAACCTCACGCCAATATTCTGTGCTCCTTCTCCTTGACCTATATTTTGCCTATTCTCTCCTACAAATTCTCTCATCCCTTGGTGTCACTAGCCTAGCCCTCTCTGGGATCTCCTCTTACCTTTAAAACCGCACTTTTAGTGTTGCCCACTGCCAACACCACCTTCTCTCCTCGTCCCCTTACTGTTGGTGTTCCCCAAAGCTCCGTACTCGGGCCTCTTCAGGCTTAGACAGGTTCTTAGACCAAACTAACAAATGCATATGTATAAAATCGACCCATTCCCCACCCCCTCCTTGGTTGAACTTGATGGACATAAGTCTTTTTTCAACTGTACTAACCATGTCAGAAAAACTCCAAAAAATAAAAAAAAATATATAAAAAAAATATATATATAATACAACCTACCCAGGTACTTTTCTAACCCCAACAGTTCCTTGGGCATAACTTTTTTTTGAATGTCTCATGTTTTATACAACTTACACGGCAGCACAGATTGATAAATCACTGCTTTCAATTTCTGGCCACTGGGTGGCACTGCACTATCACAGTGTCTTGCAATTACACATCAGTTTGTAAAGCAACAATTGTCACAGAGACAGTATTAAACCAATAAAAACATCAGCAGATACATTTCATTTAAGTACAAGGATTGTTGCAAACATAGTAGATTAATTTTATACAGAGCTCCAGGAAGGTACAGGAGCTCTCTTCTGAAACATTACATGCCTCAAACTTTATTCAGATAAAAGTTTAAAAAAATAATAAATAAAAATTTCATTGTATATAAGTGTTCTCCCTTATAGCACTACTTCAAGGTGAGCCTATCTTCATACACATTGAGCCTGTAGGATAATGCACGGACACTTCATGGCTCTGTTTTACAAAAGCTGTACAGGTAGCTCTTCTGTGCACATGTGCCCATAGAAAGCTTTTATGCAGGAGGTCACTATTAGAGATGAGTCAGTCCACCCGAACCTGAACTTTCGGCATTTGATCAGCAGTGGCTGCTGAACTTGGATAAAGCCGTAAGGCTATGTGGAAATCATGGATATAGTCGTTGGCTGTATCCATGTTTTCCAGACAACCTTAGAGCTTTATCCAAGTTCAGCAGCCACCGCTAATCAAATGCCGAAAGTTCGGGTTCAGATGGACTCGAACCGGGTTGGCTCATCTCTGGTCACTATGCATAACAAAAAGTAACACTGCTGCAGATCCAAGATCGGATTTCAGAGGTCAATTTAGAGCTACCAAAATTACTTGGTACTTAGTATTTATACTTAGTAATGACAAAAATCCCCATAAAAGCAACAGATCAACATTTACTTAAAAGGGGTAGTGTGGCGCAAAAAAATTATTCACAGAACAACACACATTACAAAGTTATACAACTTTGTAATGTATGTTATGTCTGTGAATCGCCCCCTTCCCCGTGTCCCACGACCCCCACCCGTGTACCCGGAAGTGCTGGTGCATTATACATTACCTGATCCGTGTCGAGGGCCGTCCACCATTTTGTGCCAAACATCATCTTCGGACGGACGGCCGAGTCGCTGCCGCCTGTCCCCCCTCCGCCGCGTCATAACTGTGCTCAGGCGCAATTGGCTGAGCACAGTTATGCTCAGCCAATCGCGGCTTATGACGCGGCCGCGTCATCAGCTGCTCAGATCGGAGACGCGTGTCGGCACGGATCAGGTATGTATAGCGCACCACACTTCCGGGTACACGGGTGGGGGTGGTGGGACATGGGGAAGGGGGCCATTCACAGACATAACATACATTACAAAGTTGTATAACTTTGTAATGTGTGTTAGTCTGTGAATAATTCTTTACCGCCGCACTACCCCTTTTAATAAGTTTAAAGGGAAAATATTTATTTTAGAAGTAAGGTCTTTAGAGATTGTTACACAAATGAGGCTCTCTACAACACAGCTGAAACCCAACTTCCAACATGCTTTGACAGATGCTCTCAGGGTGTGCAGAGAGCCGCAGAGTCCGTGACCATTGTGGTAATTGGTGATGTGGTAAATCAATAAATATTAAGATATCAATATCTATTCTATATCTGCTGGAAAATATAGCTGAAAGGAAATACATGAATCAGAAACAGTGATATTTTCCACCTTGTACAGTCACCTTCACTATTTATTCCGACCACTCAGTGTCTTCTCCAAACACTCCTCACTGCATTATGTATATATTGTCCTGAATACTTTTTCTTCGGAACACATCATCTTATTTTTGGGCATCGTAAACACTTACCACCCTATTAAACCAAATGATTATTGGGTGTACCATTCTGGCCTATAATTGTTTTGTGTAATGGTGCGTTTACACAGACAGATTTATCTTACAGATTTTTGAAGCCAAAGCCAGGAACAGACTATGCACAGAGAACAGGTCATAAAGGAAAGACTGAGATCTCTCCTTTCCTCAAATCCATTCTTGGCTTTGGCTTCAAAGATCTGTCAGGTAAATCTGTCTGTGTAAACGCACCCTTACTGGTGATGTTAAAAAGCAATGATCAGCCAGAATGCAAAATGTTGGTTGATTGCGGTCTTTAAACACAATCTATCAAAACTATCACCATATCGATGGTCTACTGCCAGTCGCTCTGTAATAGAAGTGGCAGTAGTAGACCGCCACACTCTTCAATGGGCCACCCCAGAAAGCCCCTCCCGCAACACCCCCCTCCCTTGCTGTAATACGGCCCTTCAAGTTTATTAGCTAGTTTCCTGCTTCAAGGAGTTTACTTTCTGTTCATTCACAGCATGGATTTCATGGAATCCAGAAACATGCTGAGGACTTTTACAGTGAAAAAAAAAAAAAAAATGGTATAGAATGAAATGGGACACTACACAAAGTAACCTACTGAGGTGTTAATATAGAATTCTGAATACTTGCACTGTTTTCATTTGCAGATCCTCTTAAAGAGGACCTGTCACCCCCCGCGCCGGCGTGACAGGCTCCCCACCCCCAGATAGATCCCCTTATACTTACCTCATGTCGCCAAGTCCCCCTGCCGGAGTCGGTCCCGGGACGGAGATATCCCGGTCAGAAGCCGGCGCGCGTGCTGTGGAGATGAGTCCAGCGTCCATAGAGAATGAATGGAGCCGGACTCATCTCTGCTGCGCGCACACGGCTCCATTCATTCTCTATGGACGCTGGACTCCTCTCCACAACGCGTGCGCTGGCTTCTCACCGGGATATCTCCGTCCCGGGACCGGCAGCGGGACTTGGCGAGATGAGGTCAGTATAAGGGGATCTATCTGGGGGTCGGGAGCCTGTCAACCCGGCGCGGGGAGTGACAGGTCTCCTTTAAGTGTGAGTTTCTGTGAAAGGTATGTGAAAACTAGGGGGCGGTTACAGTAAGAAATATATAGCCCACGATACAGGCTGAACTCCCCATTTTACCCCTAATAAATAAAGCAGTGGCAGAGCAGTTACACTGAAGTCAGGGATGTGTATATTCTGTATGACCACCATCTGTCTAAGAAGCTCCTTTGACCTCATACAAGCAATGTTGTGAAAATAATGCACTCCTGTGTCTAAAGCAAAAAAAAATATAATAAATCATAAGATGTCATCTTAAGCCATCCCCCCATAGTGGAATTGTTTCAATTCATCTAGAGGGGATTACAATATATGGCAATCACATTACAACACAGTGTAGAGCGCCAAGGCACAGTAGGCACAGTATTGTGTAGGAATCCCTTACGGCCCTATTCCATGGGCCGACTGAGGAGCAAACAAACACTGACAGGGCTCGTTTGCTCCTCATTCCCCACTCGCTGCCACCGCTATTATACGCGGCGGCAGTTAGTGGGTGAGTGCGGGAGGGGCCGCGTGGAGGCTGCCCGGGTGATCGCTAGATCAGCCGTCAGCCCATAGAAGATAGTGGCGGTCTGCTAACGCCGCACCTATTCCACAGAGCAGCGGCAGCAGATCACTGCTATCACAGTCGTTTGTTTTTCAACATGGTTGAAAGACAAATGACCGCAATGATCAGCCGGCATGAACAATGTCGGCTGATCGTTGCCTATTATTCCAGGGGAGTATTATCGGCCGTAATGTCCGATACTCGTTCTGTGGAGTAGGGCCTTTAGGGTGGGCACAAGACATAATAGTTCAAGTAAACAAACTGTAAAGATAAGTAGTCAATGCCTCTTCCACCGTCCAAGGGGTTGGCAAACTAACGTAAGGCAACGTATGCTAATGATTTCAAGTTACTTACTAATGTACAAAGTGGGAGATCAATAATGAATATATTTCTGAAGCCCCTCGCAAATGGAGAGACATGTGACAAAACGTCATTTGGCCTCTTTCCTGAGCTCAAGCTGCTACTATGGGTGGGCTCATGTGTTTTGTCATTTGTGCCTCTGTCTCCAGCCTAGACAGCACTGTCTGGCCAAACCCTTCTAAACTATACAAAATATACACATCACCAGGGAGATGTACAATTAAGGTTTCATTTAGTAGTTAGAAACATTTCTTACATTATTCATCATATAAATACACATTTTCATTTCATGTAATTTCTCCTAGTAATTTGGGGGGCATTTTCCACAGAAGTATAGCCAGAATCACACAGGTAACAGTGTTTCCAAGTTAAGAGCATTATTAAGACATCCGCTATTTAAGGAACAAGATTCAGGCCATTGCTGCATGTGGAATTTTTCTGAAGACACCTACTTGCCAGTGCATGTCCTCCATTCTCCTCCCCATTCGCTGCATTTTCACCATTCTTTGTAGACGGCTGCTGGTTGTTCGCTGTTGCGGCGGCAGCAGCTGCAGCGGCGGCGGCAGCTGCTGCAGCTTGCTGTTGTGCAAGTTTGTCCCTATATGCTTGCTGCCTTGTTTGTACAACATCAGGCATAACCGCATCAATCAAGGAGAGAGATTCAATAGGCCTCCCATCAAAGAGTGTGCCATCCTACAAGAAAGAAACAAGATATTGTTAAAACTACTACTAACCAGACCTGTCTCAAACTACAAAATAAACTGTAAAAGATGTTTTCCGATGTCATTCCAGCACCTGTGCAGTTTTAGGGAGGTTAAGTCTTAGTCTTGGACCCGTAACCAACCCAACAAAGATGATACTACCATTAAATGGTGTAGGGTACTCTGATGACCTTTCTACAGTTTCTTGATACACCCTCTAGTAACTGAGATAGGTGGATTTATAATTTGACACTATAGATAGGTGTAAACTCAATTGTAATAATGGGAGAGACTATCAGGTGATGGGTGGGATTATACAGTCAAAGGGTATGTATTATGTATATACATAAAACATTTACACCTCCTGACTGTATAATCTTGTCTTTCACCTGGCATTCACTCCCACTATTAAAATGAGTTCACGCCCATCTGGCTATTAAATAATCAAACTATAAACCCAAAGGCCCTGGACCTGGCGTCGCCGAGCAGGTAATGTATGCTCTCGGCTGCGGGGCTGCAGGCAGCAGGGGGTTAATGCACACTCACTGCGGGATGTCAATCCCGCTGCGAGTATGTGCTCTATAGGGAATAATGGAACTGGATCTGCAGCGGATCTCACTGCGAATCCGCAGCGTGGAATCCACTCCGGATCCGGTAGGTGTGAAGGCACACCAGCGCTACAAAAACGTGGCCACTTTCCCCCCCTCTACTGTCTCCAGTTCAGGTGTGGTTTGCAATTAAAGGGGTTATCCAGCGCTACAAAAACATGACCACTTTTTCCCTACTGTTGTCTCCAGATTGGGTGGGGGTTTGAAACTCAGTTTCATTGAAGTAAATGGAGCTTAATTGCAAACCACACCTGAACTGGAGAAAACAGTAGGGGGAAAAGTGGCCATGTTTTTGTAGCGCTGGATAACCCCTTTAACCCCTTAAGGAGCGGGCCTAAAATGGCCTTAAGGACCGAGGCAAATTTTATGAATATGACCTGTGTCACTTTATTCATTAATAACTTGGGAATGCTTTTACCTATCTGGCTGATTCTGAGATTGTTTTCTCGTGACATATTGTACTTCACGTTTCTGGTCAAATGGAGTCGATATTTATAACAAATCTTTATGAAAAAATCCAAAATAACGTGAAAAATTGCATTTTTCCAACTTTGAAACCTTTCTGCTTATACAGAAAATGGTTATGCCACATAAATTATATATTAAATAGCATTAGCAACATGTCTACTTTATGTTGGCGGCATTTATTAAACTATATTTCATTTTTTTTAGACAATAGAAAGCTTAAAACATTAGCAGCAAATTTCCAAATTTTCTGTAAAATTTCAAAATCAGATATTTTTAGGGACCTGTTCAGGTTTAGGGTACAAACCCACTTGACGTACTTGCGGCGTGAATCAGTCTTAATAAGGGTACAAACACACACAGCAGATACGCAGCAGATTTGATACTGTGTTCAGTAATTTAGATCTAATCTGCTGCGTATCGCAGCAGTAAATACGCAGCGTATATGCAGTGTGTGTTTGTACCCTTAAAATAAGCAGGCAAAACGCAGGTTGGCTTTATACAATTGTTATGCGTTAAAATACGCAATTGCGTATTTTTGAAACGTGAAGCTTGTTGTTAGCAAAGCATCAGTTGTTAACAACCTGTGCGAAAAACGCATGTAGCTTCACGCTTCAAAAATACGCAATTGCGTATTTTAACGCAGAACAATTGTATAAAGTCAACCTGCGTTTTGCCTGCTTATTTTTAAGACTGACTCACGCAGCAAATACGTCAAGTGGGTTTGTACCATAAAAGTGTATTTGAGGGGACTGTATGTTAGAAAGCCCCACAAAGCACCCCATTTCAGAAACTGCACCCCCCAAACTCTGCAAAAGCACATCCAGAAAGTTTTTTAACCCTTTAGTGGAGTCACAGAAATAAAAGCTAAGTATGTAAGAAATTTGAAAAATTTAATTTTTTTCATAATTATAAACCTATTACCAGAGAAATGCACCCCAATATTGATTGCCCTGTTTCTGCAGTTTATAGAAATACCCCATATGTGGCCCTATTGACACATTTGACACAACCACAAGCCTCAGATACAAAGGAGCGTCTAGTGAATTTCAATGGCTCCGTTATATTTGGTCATTTCTGACTGTACCACTTCACGTTGGCAGAGGCTCTGGGGTGCCAAAACGTAAAAAACACCCCTAAAGGGACACCATTTAGAAAACTACACCTCTCAAGGAATGTAACAAGGGGTGCGGTGAGCATCTGGACCCCACAGGTGCTTCACAGATTTTCAGAAAAATATGGCGTGAAAAAAGAAAAATTTTTTTTTTTACACTAAAACGTTGTTCTAGCCTTCAATTTTTCATTTTCACAAAGGGATAAAAGGAATAACAACCCAAAAAACGTGTAGCGCAGTTTCTCAGAGGACAGAAATACCCCACATGTGGACATAAAGTGCCAAGCGGGCGCAGGACGAGCCTCCAAAGGCAAGGAGCGCCAATTGGCTTTTGGAAGCTGGATTTCATTGGAATGGATTTCAAGGGCCATGTCGCATTTACAGAGCCCTCGTGCTGCCAAAACACTGGAAACCCCCCACAAGTGACCCCATTCTGGAAACTACACCCCTCAAGGAATCTAATAAGGGGTGCAGTGAGCATATGGACCCCGTTGGTGACGGGCACAAATGTGGAACAATGTGACGTGAAAGTGAAAATGTTCATTTTTCACTTTCACGTCACAAATGTGCCAGTCATCAAGGGGTCCATATCCTCATTGCACCCCTTGTTAGATTCCTTGAGGGGTGTAGTTTCCAGAATGGGGTCACTTGTGGGGGATTTCCACTGTTTTGGCAGCACGAGGGCTCTGTAAATGCGACATGAAATTCATCATCCATTATGGCCAAATGCAGCCTTCAGAATCCAAATGGCGCTCCTTCCCTTCGGATGCTTGCCCTGCGCCCACATGACGCTTTATGTCCACATGTGGGGTATTTACAGACTCAGGGGAAATTGCTCTACACATTGTGTTTTTTTTTTCTCTTTTAACCCCTTGTGAAAATGAAAAATTTAAGGCTAGACCAACATTATAGTGTAAAAAATGTAATATTTCATTTTCACGCCACATTGTTCCACATTTGTGCCCGACACCAGTGGGGTCCATATGCTCACTACACCCCTTGTTACATTCCCTGAGGGGTGTAGTTTCCATAATGGGGTCACTTGTGGGGGGGTTTCAACTGTCTTGGCAACACAGGGGCCTTTTACATGCAACAAGGCCCTCAAAATCCATTCCAGCCTCCAAAAGCCAAATGGCGCTCCTTCCCTTTGGAGGCTTACCCTGCACCCGCATGGCGCTTTATGTCCACATGTGGGGTATTTCTGAACTCAGGGGAAATTGCTCTACACATTGTGTTTTTTTTATCTTTTAACCCCTTGTGAAAATGAAAAAATCAAGACAAGATCAATCATTTAGTGTAAAAATGAAAAAGAAATTTACATTAAATGTTGGTCTAGCCTTGATTTTTTTTCCATTTCCACAAGGGGTTAAAAAAGAAAATAAACACAAAACGTGTTGGGTAATTTCCCCTGAGTAGGAAAATACCCCACATGTGGACATTATGTGCCATATGGGCACAGGGCAAGCCACCAAAGGGACAGAGCGCCATTTAGAGGCTGGAATGGAGGATGGAGGCCATGTCGCAATTACAAAGCTCCTGTGCTGCCAAGACAGTAGAAACCCCCCACAAGTGACCCCATTCTGGAAATTACACCCCATAAGGAATCTAACAAGGGGTGCAGTGAGCATATGGACCCCACTGGCGACAGGCACTTATGTAGAACATGTGCCGTAAAAATTTAAAATAGCATTTTTTTCATTTTCACGGCACAAATGTGGCCGTCACCAGGGGGCCATATCCCCGCTGCCCCCCTTGTTAGATTCCTTATGGGGTGTAGTTTCCAGAATGGGGTCACTTGTGGGGGGTTTCTACTGTCCTGGCCGCACAGAGGCTTTGTAATTGCATCATGGCAAGTCTCTAATGGGAATGGCGGTCATATCTATTTAGCTGGGGAAAAGGGACAATTCTAATTTATTTGGGGGTATTAGGCCAATTATTAGTTTATAAGGTTAAAAAATGACAGGTGTCCATCAAATTCAACCTGTGTTGATCCAGAGAAAGGCAAAAAAAACCTCGTGAGGCAGACGACAGTAGCCTCATCACAGGGGGAAAATTCCTTCCCGACTCCATAATGGCAATGCGAATAATCCCTGGATCAACATGACCCCTGAAATAGGAATAAGGGACAGAATTTAGATAATGTAGAACCCCAGTGACGTGTGGTGCGCCTTGAAGCGATCCAGTATGCAGAGGCCGGGGTGATCAGGACAGGTGTCCTACTGGAAAATGGTGTCCTTCCTGATCCCCCTGTTACGCCACACTCTGCACTTCTTCTGGGGTCTCCCTTTCTCCAGTGTGGGGGACGTCACCTGGAAAATGTTGTCCTGGTGCGATACGGGGTCCTTCATATCCAGAAGCGCTGGGTCCGCTCCATGGCTGCTAAATATTAGGGCTCTATTACTGCTTCTGATATGTTCGGATCATGCCGCAAGCTACAGTGGATTGGGCAGCGAGGGACCGGAAGAGGGGGTGCTGGTATAAAGGTTATCCCCGTACAGATGGTAACCTTTATCCAGCAGTGGGAAGATCAGTTCCCAAACTATCTTCCCACTAACTCCTAGGATGGGGGGAGGGGGCATCTGGGGGCTGGATTCGGGTGTCCCTTCCTTCATACACAAGGGTACGTGCACACTGCGGAATGGCGAAGGATAACCCTTTGTGTATTCCGCAGCTGGCACCCGCCGGCGGACTGATGCGGGCGCGCGTCTCCGCTCGTGTCACACTCCATTCTATGCATGGGCGGATTCCGCCCTCTGTCCAAAGATTGAATGTGTTCATTCTTTGGACGGACGACGGAATCTGCCCGTGCATAGAATGGAGTCTATGACACGGACGGGGTGGCGCGCCCGCATCAGTCTGCCGGCGGGTGCCAGCTGCGGAATGCACAAAGGGTTATCCTTCGCCATTCCGCAGTGTGCACGTACCCTATATCTGTAAGTGTACCCTGAGGTACTCTTACAGAGTTTGTAGAATTTCACGCCATACAGTGATATCTTATTGGGACGGTACTGGTGGAAAAGACGTGTCTGTGGGGCAGCGTACGCTACACTAACCCCCAGATACGTCACTGGATGATGAGGACGATGAGGGTGAATGGAGGAAAGAAAGATCCCCCCCATTCATCCTCACTGGCTGTTTCGGTGTCGGAGGCAATAATAACGTATGTGTCCGACGACGAAAACACCCTGGGGGCCATTTTTATATGGGGATTGGTATATGGGGTATGTAAATGTGTAGTGGTGTAGTGTAAAACTGTATTCTGTGTAGTGTAATAGTGTTTTTTACAAGTCTTTTTAACATTAAGTATAAAAAAAAAAAACCTACGCCAAGAAAGGATTTGCTGATAAGTACCGCACATAAGCGGCATTTATCAGCAAAACGTGGCTGTAGGATATAGAAAAAAAAACACCCTACGCCAAAAAGGAGGAGTTGCTGATCAGCGGCGCACTTACGTGAGATGCTGATCAGCACTAAAACAGCACTAAAAAAAAAAAATAAAAAAAAAAAACTTTTTTCAACCCTATAGCAACTGACAAGTGTATAATATACACTTATCAGCCGCTAGGGGGCAGTAGGTCCCGAATTCCGGAAATTGCCGATGGGAGCCGAAGCCGGGACCGGCAGAAATACCCGAAGACGCGACGAAGAAGAGGACGCGATCGGGACCCGGAAGTAGCGATCGGGACGCCGGGATCAGGTGAGTATGTGCCAATACCTGCTGGGGACACCTCAGCTACCTAGCTGAGGTGTCCCCAGCAGGTATTTAACACTTTTTGGGGACTTATATCGCTGTGATCACGGCGATCGGGACGTGGCACCTTGGCCGCCATTACTTTTAACAGTAATGGCGGACGGTGCCGTCCTCGGACAGCACCGACCGCCATTTTTTTTCCGGGTCATCGATGACCCGGAAAGCTTCAGATCGCCGCTATTGGCTGATCTGAATTGATCAGCCAATAGCGGCGATCGTCAGCACGGGGGGAGTTAACCACCCCCCGTGCCGACAAGCTAGGATGGCCTGCTATACATTATAGCAGGCCATCTTCCCCCGCTGCATGTGTACACGCAGCGATCGGGGAAACCGCGGGCGTAAATGTACGCCCGTTTGCGTTAAGGCACGGGTTTTGGGGGCGTACACTTACGCCCGCGGTCGTTAAGGGGTTAAGCTCCATTTACTTCAATGGAACAGAGTTTGAAACCCCACCCAATCTGAAGACAAGAGAGTGGGAAAGTGGCCATTTTTTTTATAGCGCTGGATAACCCATTTGAATTATTGACCTTTTAGGAGCTAAGCTGCGGTTATCGGGCACAGCCACAACACAGTGAACAGAGCCATCCTCTTCCATCCCCATTCACTTCGTAGTTGCTGAAGATATGGCTCTGCAGACTAGACACAAGTTTACGCCATTAATGCAAATTTCCCTGAAAACTCTATAAAGCCAAACAAAAATCTCAACAGCTTCCAAAAGGCCGAAAAGGGCCTATTAGTAAATATGCTTCTGAATTTCCAACTCTTTATTCCTGTATATTTGGGATCTGATTAGACAAGTCAGGAAATCCTATTTTTATGCAATTTCCTGAATCTGAATTTCCAGGAAGCAATTCATGACATCCAGGTCGGTTAATCACTAAATATGCAAAAGAACACTGCAGAGACACCATCACATGTCTCTACGTCCGTGAACTAGCCAGACCTTCCTCCTGGAAGGAACAACCAAGCCAAGGAATATCTCCAATCAAGGAAACCACCTAAGCAAGGTATCCATCCACAGACAGTTGTTTTGGGGTATTTGCCCCTCATCAGTGTGGAGTAGGAATCTGGCTAGTGGGAGCAATGACTAGTAAGTGCATGCAAAAGGACACTGGTGGACCACAGAGAGATCAAACAAAAACACAGCAGACACATATGCATATTCAATTTCCCAGGGGGCAATGCTCTAGAATACACTGACGTCAAGACATGTCATGGTGTCTTGGTTGATCTCCCTGAGGTCAACCATCGTCCTTTTGCATGCACTTACTAGTCATTGCTCCCACTAGCCAGATTCCTACTCCACACTGAAGAGGGGCAAATACCCCAAAACAGGTGTCTGTGGATGCATACCTTCCTTGGGTTGTTCTTTTGGAGACATTCCTTGGCTTGGTTGTTCCTTCCCAGAGGAAGGTCTGGCCAGTTGACCGATGTCAAGACATGTGATGGTGTCTCTGCAAGGTTAATCACTAAAGACTTAAACTATGGCTGTTCAACCTGCAACTTACCAGATGTTGCCAAACTACAATTCCCCCCATGTATGCTTCTTAGATACTGGCCTATTTGTGACATTTTAGGTTATACCATAGGCTTAACTTGAGCAGGGTTATTTAATATATAGTGTGAAATACTGCATGGTAAAAGGCTATGCTCGGCTTTATACTCCCATCCCACTGATGCCTACTGTATAAGTAGTATCATACAATAAACCTTGCATAGTCTAATCCTCCAGTCATATTTCCTTATATTAGTTCCTACTTCATGCTGATTTACATTTGGTATACAGTACATAAAGAGCAAAACAAAAATAAACATTGTAGACTGTATCCAAAGGTCAATATATTTATATTGCAGTTGCCTATATTATCTTCATAGCATACTTGTGTCTTTAAACAGTCACAGTCATTTCAAACTATTTTCCACCATATGATCGCTATGGCAGAAACTCCTTACACCCTGCAAACCCAATGCATCAATAACCCCTCTTTCCCCCTCCCCACATACCATCTTATCTATAGCAGTGTATTGTGGTGTGTTTTGCTGTGATTAGCTAGAGGTATGCACAAACACAGCGGGCTGTCGTGGGTTAGATGTCCAATGGGAAAGCATTTAAAAATATAGAAGTGGTAAACTATGTTTTAGACACTCTACTCCAATTCTGACTTGCTGACCAACACTCCACGCATGACTACAATGGTGTCTGTCTTTCTGCCTGCATCAATTTACATCTGGTAGGCAAGCAAGTAGTATATAAAAGAAAGATTATGACTTTTATAACTTCAGGATCAGACCCTTCACTGTTGCCCACTATTATTACTAATATAAAGGTACAGTTATTCGCTGTAAAAATACCAGAGAGAGAAAGGACAAAAAAAAACAACAACTGATATATCTGTACAAGAAAAGCTCACCTCATTAATGCTAACTTCTGCTTCCACATACTGCAATCCTTTCTGAATAATAGAGATTAAAGCAGCAGGTGGCACAAGGGCACCATTGATATTGGATTGGCTGATATGGCTTTCTATACCAAATGTAAAAGCGGAATGGGAAAATCCTATAAGGGAGAAAAACACATGCAGAAAATAAAATAAAAAAGTGACCTTTTGGCATATCCAGGAATATGTTTTCTATATGACTTTATCAAGCTTTTCTATGCAGAGGAAAAAGAAAGAAAAAAACCTATTGCTCAGGAAATATTCCATAATAGTAGTCAATAACTCATGCATTCACCAAGGAATACTCCTTTGCATATAGGTGGCATATAGCTCAGATGTGTCTAATACACCATAAAAGAGAGCATACGTATTAATCAACTCCTGTCTTCAACAAGCAATTGAAGCCCCTTTCCCTTTTTATTAACTTTGTTGCATATATTTTGCTTCAAACAGTATGGCTCTGTTCAAACTACTTATCACTTCCATTCCAAATGAATGGTCCAAACTGACCCCAATGGGGCCAATTGACTTCTGAAACCTGTCAGATTTCAGCTATTTTCACAAGAAAAACACTAGAGACTGCATAGTTGTGGTAAAAAAAAACAATCAACCAAAGTGCCAGTGTGAACAGAGCCTACAAAAATATTATTGTACAGTGCATTTGGAAAGCTTTCACTCACTTTTTTGCATTAAGGGCTCTATTACACAGACAGATTTATCAAAGCCAAAGCTAGGAACAGACTATAAATAGAGAATAGCCCATAAAGAAAATTCTGAAATTTCTCCTTTTCAATTCCATTCCAAAAATCAGTGTGTTTAATAGGGCCTTTAGCTATGTTTTGACTGTGCTAAAATAACATTTGGCTGCAGGCGGGGGGGTTTGGGGGGGCTGGGGAGGAACATAATAAAGACATTTTACTTACCTCTCTTTCGCGCAGCATCACATCACAGGCTCCAGGATCCCGATCTGAGCTCATTTTCCAATGTCGTCAGGACCAGTGGAAAATACCCGACCTGGATCACCAGCTCAGCCAATCAATGACTGCAGTGGTGTCCCAACCCAGTCAATGACTGGCTAAGCGGGTTACCCATCAGCCTGGTCATGACGTTGCTGAAGCAGGAGACCGCGGAGGCCAGTGGGGGTCCAGGCACGGGACAGGTAAGCACAGTGTCTATTTATCCCAACACCCCTGCCTGTAGCTATATTTACTTGTTGCCTGGAATACCATTTTAAAAGGAAAAACTAAAATTGTTAGTTTTTAGTTAGTTAGTTTACCGTTTTAGTTAGTTATGCTCAGCCAATCGCGGCTGAGCAGCTGATGACGCGGCATAGGGGGGCCGGCATGAGGGACGGATGGAGCGGTTCAGCCGACCTCCCGAAGATTACATCATTGTCCCAAGATGGCTGGCGGGGACACGAATGCGGTCTATATACAGTGGGGGAAAAAAGTATTTAGTCAGTCACCAATAGTGCAAGTTCCACCACTTAAAAAGATGAGAGAGGCCTGTAATTGACACCATATGTAAACCTCAACTATGGGAGACAAAATGAGAAAACAAATCCAGAAAATCACATTGTCTGATTTTGTAAGAATTTATTTTCAAATTATGGTGGAAAGTAAGTATTTGGTCAGTAACAAAATTTCATCTCAATACTTTGGTATATATCCTTTGTTGGCAATGACAGAGGTCAAACGTTTTCCGTAAGTTTTCACAAGGTTGGCACACACTGTTGTTGGTATGATGGCCCATTCCTCCATGCAGATCTTCTCTAGAGCAGTGATGTTTTGGGGCTGTCGCTTGGCAACACGGACTTTCAACTCCCTCCAAAGGTTTTCTATAGGGTTGAGATCTGGAGACTGGCTAGGCCACTCCAGGACCTTGAAATGCTTCTTACGAAGCCACTCCTTCGTTGCCCTGGCGGTGTGCTTTTGATCATTGTCATGTTGAAAGACCCAGCCACGTTTCATCTTTAATGCCCTTGCTGATGGAAAGAGATTTGCACTCAAAATCTCATTATACATGGCCCCATTCATTCTTTCATGTTTCCGGATCAGTCGTCCTTGCCCCTTTACAGAGAAACAGCCCCAAAGCATGATGTTTCCATCCCCATGCTTTACAGTAGGTATGGTGTTTGATGGATGCAACTCAGTATTCTTTTTCCTCCAAACACGACAAGTTGTGTTTCTACCCAACAGTTCCACTTTGGTTTCATCAGACCATAGGACATTCTCCCAATACTCTGCTAGAGAGCATTTGGATGATCCAGAAAACTTCAGACGGGCCCGGACATGTACTGGCTTAAGCAGTGGGACACGTCTGGCACTGCAGTCCCTGGCGGCATAGTGTGTTACTGATGGTAGGCTTTGTTACATTGGTCCCAGCTCTCTGCAGTTCATTCACTAGTTCCCCCAGCGTGGTTCTGGGACTTTTGCTCACCGTTCTTCTGATCATTTTGACCCCACGGGGTGAGATTTTGCGTGGAGCCCCAGATCGAGGGAGATTATCAGTAGTCTTTTAGGTCTTCCATTTTCTAATTATTGCTCCCACAGTTGATTTCTTCACTCCAAGCTGGTTGCCTATTGCAGATTCAGTCTTTCCAGCCTGGTGCAGGGCTACAATTGTTTCTGGTGTCCTTTGACAGCTCTTTGGTCTTCACCATAGTGGAGTTTGGAGTCTGACTGTTTCAGAGTGTGCACAGGTGTCTTTTTATACTGATAACAAGTTTAACTGGTGCCATTACTACAGGTAATGAGTGGAGGAAAGAGGAGACTCTTAAAGAAGAAGTTACAGGTCTGTGAGGGCCAGAAATCTTGATTGTTTGTAGGTGCCCAAATACTTATTTTCCACCATAATTTGCAAATAAATTCTTACAAGATCAGACAATGTGATTTTCGGGATTTGTTTTCTCATTTTGTCTCTCATAGTTGAGGTCTACCTATGATGTAAATTACAGACGCCTCTCATCTTTTTAAGTGGGACAACTTGCACTATTGGTGACTGACTAAATACTTTTTATCTCCACTGTAAGTATAATGCACCAACACTTTCTAGCGTGCGTGGGTGGGTGGGTGGGGGGATCGACACGGGGAAGGGGGCCATTCACATACATAAACACACATTACAAAGTTGCATAACTTTGTAATGTGTGTTATTTTGTGAATAAATGATTAGCGCCGCACTACACCTTTATTAAAGTATTGTATTGCCCCCCCAAAAGTGATAAAAATCCCCAATATACACTTATTACAGGAAATGCTTATAAAGTGCTTTTTTCCCTGCACTTACTACTGCATTAGGCTTCACTTCCTGGATAAAATGGTGATGTCACGACCCGACTCCCAGAGCTGTGCAAGCTGTGGCTGCTGGAGAGGATGATGGCAGGGGGACACTGAGGGACACAGGGCACTGGAGGGACACTGAGTATCCCTCTGCCATCATTCTCTCCAGCAGCCACAGCCCACACAGCTCTGGGAGTCGGGTCGTGACATCACCATTTTGTCCAGGAAATGAAGCCTTGATACAGCAGTAAGTACAGGGAAAAAGCATGTTATTAGCATTTCCCGTAATAAGTGTATATTGGTGATTTGTATCACTTTTGGGGGGCAATACAATACTTTAATAAAAATTTTCACCGGACTTCTCCTTTAAGTGATATGGGGGATATTAAAATAATACTTAGGCCATGTTCACAAACAGTACTTTTTTTTTTTTTTTTAACTAAAGAACGGATGCAGTTTTTAATGTGCCTGACCCGAGTGTGGACTGATTTCCCCACCCAAAAAGCACTAATTTTGGCAGTAGTGTCTCATTTCCACTGTCTTCAGCCTGGCCGGGACTGCATTGAAACGCACATGCTGTACAGACGATGGTGCGGCCATGCAAATGATTATGTCAATTAATAACTTCCACTGTTCCATGAATAGCGGCGGATATCAATCTTCCATGCACACACGGATGCACTCTGTTCATCTGTGGTGTGTATGGAAATCAATGCTTAATTGATTTCTATACACTCCTCCAATGGGCCGTATGGAAATAAATGTTCCTGCGGCTGTCAGGGCTCTGAAGGCCGCAGGAACATGCAAACAACTGACGGTGTTCGGCCCGTATAAAAACGGCCGTTGTTAAGTTATACTGTGTGTCAACATAACCTTAAGATAACAAAATTTGAAAATAGACAAATGATTTGACTTAAAAGCCTTCTGAACGCACTGTATGTATATCAACCTTTAAGGGATGATGGTCGTCACAGTAGCCAATAAGGTTAAAGGGGTTATCCAGTGTTGGAAAAACATGGCTACTTTCTGCAGACACAAAACAACTCTCGTCTCCAGTTTTGCAGCTCAGTTCTATTGAAATGAATGGAGCCTAATTTCAATCCACATCTGAACTGGACTGTAGACAACTGTAGACAAGAGTTTTGTCATCTCTGGAAGTAAGGGGCCATCATATTCTAACACTGGATAACCCTTTTAATATTTTCAATATCATGCCATTTTCCAGCCATGAGTATGACACTTCTATATGTAAGTATGTATAATAAAGTATCTAGTCAAATTTCTTATGAGAAACAAAGGCAATGGTCATAACTGATAAGAAAGAAAAATGTAGAATATATTGAACACAACAAAAGAAACAAGAGCAGAAAACACTAATCAGTAGAAACCGGGCACTGCTGGCATGGCAGGGGGGGGGGGGGGGGGGGGACAAAGAACTTCAATTTAAACCAGTCAAAGCCCATAGATATTAATTCACAGCTGTTAACGTTTGGCTTTTTTTTTTTTTTTTTTTTTTTTTTGCAATAAAATGTCTGAAGTCACTCTTACAGTGAAACATTACTCACCCGATTCTTGCAAGTATCTGTATACCAGGAAATTGACCTCATCACTGCTTATACTCATCTTTATGCCCACTTAAACCATGAGGTCACAGCAAACTGCAGTTATTTCCTAAGAAAGGAATGAAAGGCAAAATATTATTTTCAAAGTACAGAACTGAACTGAGTTTTAACAGAACACCACATAAGGCTTTATTCAAACTTGTGTTAGTGTATCTTAAGGTCTCTATCTGCACCTATTTGATTTATTGGCTAAATTAGTGGTGCCCGTCCCTTGCTATATGTATTTATGTGTTAGTGCATCTATCATATATGTTACACTAAAGCTGGTCAAACCCACAAACACAGTATAAGGTGTATGATGGCCTTCAGACGCTGCACCGACAGATGTTGCTGCTTGAGATGAGGGTCAGGACCAATGGATTTCCACTCCCCAAAATAATTACATAACAGTGACTGCAGAACTGCTTTATTCTACCCATAGCTATCAATAGCAGTAAGCGGACCTGTTTTATGCCCACCCACCCCCTCAACTGTGCCTTGTGCGGCAACTTGGTTTAGTGGCCAACAAAGGCTGGTATTGGGAGTTAACAAAACACAATCCTCCTCTTAGGGATAGCACACTGAACATGAACAGCCTTATAAATATGGGGCAAATCAACATAAAAAAATAAATAAATTATATATTATACACCCACAGCCCACAAAACAAAAACTCACTGTCGACTCACCAGAGAAAACAGATAATCTCCCAATTGCTGATGATAATGCCCGGAAAATGTAAAATCACAGCTACCTGAAAAATACAAGAACTATACAGTTTATATATATATTACTAAACTTAGGTATGAATAGCACTATAAAATATAGAGTGAGTTACTGTAAAAGCAGCTGCAGACATAAACCAGAGCTCCATATTGTCAGATCGCCTACAAGAGTGAGTACCACTTACATGATCCAGCAGATTACTTTACTGAACATCTCAATGCCTAACCCATCCATTCTGTAAGCTTTTAGCAGAAGCAACACTAACATCATGCACATCCCAGCTCCTGTTCACATTTAGGCCTTATCCCCACAGTTCCTAGCACAGTCCGTATATATGGCCAGTGTGCAACAGAACAGATTGTTGGAATTCCCGGCATTATGTATCATTGTGATACGGGGAGTTTTGAAACAGTTTAAATCTTTGTGGTACTGTAAGGACACAGCTGTGTGGCACAGAAAACTCCAGACTTTGGGTTACATTAGCCTGATAAGAGGCCAAAAGAGTGTTCTTTCACAGTTAAGTTGCTACTTTGTAGCGATTTAAATATGTCTCCATATACAGAACTGATTATAGTGCAAGAGCATGCTTGCTTTTAAAGTGAACCAATCACCAGAAAATTGTGCCTGTACCTAAAAAAAAAAAAAAAAGAAGCCCCCTATTGTGCCTGGGATGCTGAGGAGGAAGGTATCGTTCCCCTTTAAATACAGTCCTCCCTAATTCTGTTTAACTGTATGGACTTCTGTTCATAGTACCCAGCCACACTGCAGTCAGAGGGCATGCTTGCCCTGCACTTTTTCCAGCAAGATGGTTACTTTTCACTGAGTTTGGTTATTTACCAGCATCCAGATCATGAAACACTCGTATCCTGCACACAAACGTCAATCAAATATATACATTTAACACTGTACTTATCCTAAACATACTCAATCTTTAGCAAAAAAACAAACAAAAAAACAAACAACCTAGCAACACCTAAAAGCAACTAGGACATTTCGGACACATGGATTTTTCAGCAGGTCAGAGGGCCTGATCAGCCAACAAATGAGCATTTTTCAGTGCACGGGCTGTGTGCCAACATTATACAGGAAAATATTGGCATATTTGGCTGATAATCGCCCCATGTAATAATACAGCCCTAAATGTAGAATACTGCCAGGAAACAAGGGTCCTCTGACCGGTGGTGGGCACATTTAAGAAGAGACCAAAAGGGAATGCATGGCTTCTTGTTGCTCTTTTCAACAAGTTTATGGGAGTCAGAGGGAGAGAAACATATAGACACTTCTCACCTTTGTATAGTTCTTCAAGGGAATGTGTCTTCTAAATTTTCTTAGTGACATGCTTTACAGCAAGTCTCATGGACATAGATGACAATAGGAAGACTCTGGTCCCTTGAGATGAATGTAAACCATAAGGATATAAACACACACACCGTATACGCAGCGTATTTACTGCTGCGATACACAGCAAATACGCAACAAATTAGATCTAAATAACTGAACACAGCAGCAAATCTGCTGCAGATCTGCTGCGTATACGGTGTGTGTTTGTACCCTTAGAGTGTACTCTGTAATCTTTAAAAAGGTCATTCCACAGGGAGCTGCTATTGTCTCCTCTTTCTACTGGTGTCGCATGTCGCTGCAATTCTCTACAGATCACTTTACAGCAGTCTTCTCTTACACTACACAACAGGAAGTCCCAGCTTAGTTTTAGCCCCAGTGGTGGGAATGAGACCTGCAAGATCTAAGGAGTGCTGCTGCTAATGGACAACTCCTCCTTGTCTCCCCACCTTTAAACCCTTTGAAGTACACTCCATCCCTATCTACTCCCCCTCCAAGTGGTCATGATTTACCGATCACCAGGCACCACAACTACCTTCCTTGACTAATTCACCACTTGGCTATTGCACTTCTTCTCTACAGATATTCCTATCTTCCTCATGGGCAAGTTCAACATCCCCATCGACACATGCCAAACAGCTGCCTCCAAACTCCTATCACTAAACTCCATCCAGGGCTGCTGAGTGGTGATTGGGGGAAAGAAGAAGAAGAAAAAAAAAAAAAAAACACTCCAAGGAAGACTTCCAGACATACAGGCAAGTATTCCTCAACTTCAAATCTGCCCTTACCTCTGCGAAACATGATTACTTTACTTCCATCATATCCTCTTTGTCTCACAACCCTAGGCAACTGTTTAACATCTTCAGCTCCCTTCTCCAACCAACAATTTCTTATCTAATCCGAGGAGTTTGCCACATTCTTCAAACACAAAATTGATGACATCCAAGAAAGTTTCACCTTACAGTCGCCTCAGATGCCTGTTCAGTGCTCTTCCCCACTAACTCACCTCCAAACAACTCTCCACATCACTCCCCTCACCATCTGTGCACCTTATCCCCAACCTTACCTCAGCGTTTGTACCAACACTAACTCATCTCTTCAGTCTATCACTAACAACTGTAATTTCTCCATCTTAATATAAACATGCAACCATCATACCCATCCTTAAAAAGCAATCCCTTGACTCTGCCTTCTTATCCAGCTACTGCCCCATCTCATTTCTACCCTTTTCCTTGAAACTTCTAGAACATGTCTACCATGAACTATCCTCCCACTTTTCATCCAACTTGCTCTTCGACCCCTTACAATCTGGCTTCTGCCCCCTCACTGAAGTTCCCAATGGCCTGTTAAATGCTACAGTTGACCATTCCCTCCTCCTACACTCTTTCATCCCTTGGTTTCACTAGCTCATCCCTCTTGTGGATCTCTGCTTCCCTCTCTAACCAAACTTTTAGTGTCTCCCACTCCTACACCACCTCCTCCCCTTGTCCGCTCACTTTCGGTGTCCCCCAAAGCTCCATCCGCAGTCCTCTGCTCTATCTGCACTTAGGACTAGGACACATCATAGAATCCCACTGCTTTAAAGTGACACTGTCACCCCCTTTGTGCATTCTGACATCTCTACACAGGTGTAAAGGGTAAATTTAGCGGTTTTCATACCTTATTTCATATCATACGTCACGGTGCTTGTTGAAGTAAAAAGTGTCCTTTTATCAACTGC
Organism: Dendropsophus ebraccatus; assembly: GCF_027789765.1. Classification (NCBI taxonomy): domain Eukaryota; kingdom Metazoa; phylum Chordata; class Amphibia; order Anura; family Hylidae; genus Dendropsophus; species Dendropsophus ebraccatus. Next base: position 72,947,693 of record NC_091459.1, on the reverse strand, counting down.
AGATTGTATTAGGTGGGCGTGGCCTCACGGCATCACCACTTAGCTCCGCCCACAACTGTGCCATTGGCCCTGCCCCCTTGACGGCCATTGGTTGGCCGCTGTAAAGAGGGTGGGGTCTAGACCTTTCGGCAGCCTGTTCGAATGGCCAATGAGGGGGCGGGGCCAACTGTGTCATTGTGGGCGTGGCTAATTGGTGCTAATGCCACGAGGCCCCGCCCACTTAACACAATCTGCAGTTGATAAAAGATGACTTTTTACTTGAACAAGCACCATGACGTATGATATAAAATAACGCATGAAAACCGCTAAATTTACCCTTTACACCTGTGTAGAGATGTCAAAATGCACAAAGGGGGTGACAGTATAACTTTAAGTACCACCTCTGTCGATGACACTCAGATCTACCTCTTGGGTCCGGATGTCAACTGCCTACTACCCAGAATTCCAGAGTGTCTATCGGCTATATCTTCCTTCTCCTCCTACTTTCTAAAATTCAACATGGACAAAACTAAACCAAATCATCTTTTTCCCATCTTTTGCCACCCCTCCTTTGACTCTCTCATGGCTGCATTCAGTCCCCCAAGCCCGTTGCCATGTCATCTTTTACTCCACCCTTTCTTTTAGACTGCACATACAATCCCTGACCACCTCCTGCCACCTTCAACTAAAAAACATTTCCAGAATCTGCTCTTTTCTCAACTGTGACTAAAAAGAACTGCTGGTACATGCTCTCATTATCTCCCACTTGCACTACAGTAACATCCTCCTCTCTGGCGTTCCATCTATCTAGCTTGCTCTCTTTCAATCTATTTTTAACTCTGCTATCCTGCTAACACAACTTTCCCCCCACTTTGCCTCTGACTCTCCCCTCTGCCAACCCCTTCACTGGCTCTCCATTGTTCAATATATTAATTTTAAAATTGTTGACTATGACAACAATTAAAGGCCATCCACAACCTGACCCCTCCATATATCTCTGACCTGATGTCCCATACTGTCCCTCACGCACCCTTCGATTCTCCAACAAGCTCCTTTTGTGCTCCCCCTTGATCGTACCTCCCACAATCACCTCCAAGACTTTGCCAGAGCCTCCCCCATACTCTGGAAGTCTCAGACACATTCGGCTCTCATCCACCATCAAGACCTTCAAAAGTAACCTGAAAACCCATTTCTTCAAACTAGGCAACAACCTACAATAATTCTGCTCCACACAATTCTGGCTGGACTCGCTTGTTTAGCGCTCTGGCATCAAGGGCCCTTAAAAAATAAATAGTAAACTGCAAGACTTTAGGATTCTTTTATAATATAAATAGAAAAATGAAAAACTAAAAAAGTTGTCACCAAAAATTCTTAAAAAATTGTTTAACATAAAAACATTATTTAAACATGAAGTACTTTTCTGATGACACATTCCCTTCAAGTGGAAAGCAATTTAGAGATATATTTAACCCACTGTATGAAAAATGTAACAACTATTTAGACAATTTTTTTTAGCAAGGAAAAGTTGCGAAATTTTGCTCAACCGCATAGTTGTGCAAAAATTTGCGACTTTCCCTCAACATATGCTTCGGTTAAAAAGTAGGCATGATTTATCACGTGCAACTATATAAAATAGTTGAACATAGGTTAACCCCTTAAGGACCGGGCCTAAAATGGCCTTAAGGACCGGAGCAAATTTTATGAATATGACCTGTGTCACTTTATTCATTAATAACTTCGGGATGCTTTTACCTATCCGACTGATTCTGAGATTGTTTTCTCGTGACATATTGTACTTCACATTTCTTGTAAATTGGAGTCGATACTTATAACGAATCTTTATGAAAAAAACCAAAATAACGTGACAAATTGTAAAAAAATGCATTTTTCCAACTTTAAACCTTTTCTGCTTATACAGAAAATGGTTATGCCACATAAATTATATATTAAATAGCATTAGCAACATGTCTACTTTATGTTGGCAGCATTTATTAAACTATATTTCATTTTTTTTAGACAATAGAAAGCGTAAAACATTAGCAGCAAATTTCCAAATTTTCAGTAAAATTTCAAAATCAGATACTTTTAGGGACCTGTTCAGGTTTAAAGTGTATTTCAGGGGCCTGTATGTTAGAAAGCCCCAAAAAGCACCCCATTTCAGAAACTGCACCCCCCAAACTCTGGAAAAGCAGATCCAGAAAGTTTTTTAACCCTTTAGGGGAGTCACAGAAATAAAAGCTAAGTGTGTAAGAAATTTGAAAATTTTAATTTTCTGTGCAGAGATTTTATTGTAATCCAATATTTTTCATAATTATAAACTTATTACCAGAGAAATGCACCCCAATATTGATTGCACCGTTTCTGCAGTTTATAGAAATACCCCATATGTGGCCCTATTGCGCTATTTGACGCAACCACAAGCCTCAGATATAAAGGAGCGCCTAGTGCATTTCAATGGCTCCGTTATATTTGGTCATTTCTGACTGTACCACTTCAGGTTGGCAGAGGCTCTAGGGTGCCAAAACCTAAAAAACACCACTAAAGGGACACCATTCAGAAAACTACACCCCTCAAGGAATGTAACAAGGGGTGCGGTGAGCATCTGGACCCCACAGGTGCTTCACAGATTTTCCCAACAATATGGCGTGAAAAAAGACAAAAGTATTTTTTACACTAAAACGTTCTACACTTCAATTTTTCATTTTCACAAAGGGATAAAAGGAAAAAAAAAAAACACAAAACATGTAGCGCAGTTTCTCCCGAGTACGGAAATACCCCACATGTGGACATAAAGTGACAAGCGGGTGCAGGACGAGCCTCCAAAGGGAAGGAGCGCCAATTGGCTTTTGGAAGCTGGATTTTACTGGAATGGATTTCAAGGGCCACGTCGCATTTACAGAGCCCTTGTGCTGCCAAAACACTGGAAACCCCCCACAAGTGACCCCATTCTGGAAACTACACCCCTCAAGGAATCTAATAAGGGGTGCAGTGAGCATATGGACCCCACTGGTGACGGGCACAAATGTGGAACAATGTGACGTGAAAGTGAAAAATTTCATTTTTTCACTTTCACAGCAAAAATGTGCCCGTCATCAAGGGGTCCATATCCTCATTGCACCCCTTGTTAGATTCCTTGAGGGGTGTAGTTTCCAGAATGGGGTCACTTGTGGGGGGTTTCCACTGTCTTGGCAGCACAAGGGCTCTATAAATGCGACATGGCGTTCATCATCCATTCTAGCCAAATCCAACCTCCAAAATCCAAATGGCGCTCCTTCCCTTCGGAGGCTTGCCCTGCGCCCACATGGCGCTTTATGTCCACATGTGGGGTATTTACGGACTCGGGGGAAATTGCTCTAAACATTTTGTGTGTTTTTTTCTCTTTTAACCCCTTGTGAAAATAAATTCAAGGCTAGACCAACATTATAGTGTAAAAAATGTAATATTTCATTTTCACGCCACATTGTTCCATATTTGTGCCCGTCACCAGTGGGGTCCATATGCTCACTACACCCCTTGTTACATTCCCTGAGGGGTGTAGTTTCCATAATGGGGTCACTTGTGGGGGGTTTCAACTGTCTTGGCAACACAGGGGCCTTTTAAATGCAACATGGCCCCTCGAAATTCATTCCAGCCAAATCCAGCCTCAAAAAACCAAATGGCGCTCCTTCCCTTTGGAGGCTTACCCTGCACCCGCATGGCGCTTTATGTCCACATGTGGGGTATTTCCGTACTCAGGGGAAATTGCTCTACAAATTTTGTGTTTTTTTTATTTTTTAGCCCCTTGTGAAAATGAAAAAATCAAGACAAGATTAATGATTTAGAGTAAAAATTTAAAACAAATTACACCAAATGTTGGTCTAGCCTTGTTTTTTTTCCATTTCCACAAGGGGTTAAAAAAGAAAATAAACGCAAAGCGTGTAGGGTAATTTCCCCTGAGTACGAAAATACCCCACATGTGGACATAATGTGCCATATGGGCACAGGGCAAACCACCAGAGGGACAGAGCGCCATTTAGAGGCTGGAATGGAGGATGGAGGCCATGTCGCAATTACAAAGCTCCTGTGCTGCCAGGACAGTAGAAACCCCCCACAAGTGACCCCATTCTGGAAATTACACCCCATAAGGAATCTAACAAGGGGTGCAGTGAGCATATGGACCCCACTGGTAACAGGCACATATGTAGAACATGTGCCGTGAAAATAAAAAATAAAATTTTTTTCATTTTCACGTCCCAAATGTGGCCGTCACCAGGGGGCCATATCCCCGCTGCCCCCCTTGTTAGATTCCTTATGGGGTGTAGTTTCCAGAATGGGGTCACTTGTCGGGGGTTTCTACTGTCCTGGCCGCACAGAGGCTTTGTAATTGCATCATGGCATCCTCTAATAGGAATGGTGGCCATACCTATTTAGCTGGGGAAAAAGGGACAATTCTAATTTATTTGGGGGTATTAGGCCAATTATTAGTTTATAAGGTTGGAAATGACAGGTGTCCATCAAACTCAACCTGTGTTGATCCAGAGGAAGGCAAAAACCCCTCGTAAGGCAGACAACAGTAGCCTCATCACAGGGAAAAAATTCCTTCCCGACTCCATAATGGCGATCAGAATAATCCCTGGATCAACGTGACCCCTGAAATAGGAATAAGGGACAGAATTTAGATAATGTAGAACCCCAGTGACGTGTGGTGCGCCTTGAAGCGATCCAGTATGCAGGGGCCGGGGTGATCAGGACAGGTGTCACACTGGAAAATGGCGTCCTTCCTGATCCCCCTGTTACGCCACACTCTGCACTTCTTCTGGGGTCTCCCTTTCTCCAGTGTGGGGAACGTCACCTGGAAAATGTTGTCCTGGTGCGATACGGGGTCCTTCATATCGAGAAGCGCTGGGTCCGCTCCATGGCTGCTAAATATTAGGGCGCTATTACTACTTCTGATATGTTCGGATCGTGCCGAAAGCTACAGGGCAGCGAGGGACCGGAAGAGAGGGTGCTGGTATAAAAGTTATCCCCGTACAGGTGGTAACCTTTATCCAGCAGTGGGAAGATCAGTTCCCGAACGATCTCCCCACTAACTCAGAGGATGGGCGGGGAGGGGGCATCTGGGGCTGGATTTGGATGTCCCTTCCTTCATACACTCTAAGGGTACGTGCACACTGCGGAATGGCGAAGGATAACCCTTTGTGCATTCCGCAGCTGGCACCCACCGGCAGACTGATGCGGGTGCGCGTCTCCGTCCGTGTCATAGACTCCATTCTATGCACGGGCGGATTCCGCTCTCCGTCAAATGTGTTCATTCTTTGGACGGACGATGGAATCCGCCCAAGCATAACATGGAGTCTATGACACGGGTGGAGACGCGCGCCTGCATCAGTCCGCCGGCGGGTGCCAGCTGCGGAATGCACAAAGGGTTATCCTTCGACATTCCGCAGTGTGCACGTACCCTAAATCTGTAAGTGTACCCTGAGGTAGGCTCACAGAGTTTGTAGAATTTCACACCATACCGTGATCTCTTATTGGGACGGTACTGGCGGAAAAGACGTGTCTGGGGGGCAGCGTACGCTACGCTACCCCCAGACACGTCACTGGATGATGAGGATGAATGGAGGAACAAAGGATCCCCCCCCATTCATCCTCACTGGCTGTTTCGGTGTCGGAGGCAATAATAGCGTATGCGTCCGACACCGAAAACACCCTGGGGGCCATCTTTATACGGGGATTGGTATATGGGGTATGTAGTGGTGTAGTGTAAAACTTTATTCCGTGTAGTGTAATGGTGTTTTTTACATGTTTTTTTAACATTAAGTATAAAAAAAAAAAACTACGCCAAAAAAGGAGTTGCTGATAAATGCCGCACTTATGTGCGGCACTTAGAAGCAGACCGTGGCTGTAGGATATAGGAAAAAAACACTCTACGCCAAAAAGGAGGAGTTGCTGATCAGCGGCGCACTTACGTGCGATGCTGATCAGCACTCAGCGGCGATAGGGTGCGGAAAATAGAAAAAAAAAAATCTTTCTTCAACCCTATAGCTACTGATATGTGTATTATATACACTTATCAGCCGCTAGGGGGCAGTAGAACGCCAATTCCGGAAAAAGCCGAAGTTTGACGACGCTGGAGCCGATGATTACCGATGGGGACCGCCGGAAAAAGACGAAGACGCCGACGAAGACGATGACGCGTTCGGAACCCCGAAGTCGCGATCGGGACGCTGGATCCGGTGAGTATGGGTCAATACCTGCTCTGGACACCTCAGCTACCTAGCTGAGGTGTCCACAGCAGGTATTTAACCCTTTCATGGGGTAGTTATATCGCCGTGATCGGCCGGCCGCTCTTGGCCGGCCGGTCCCGGCGATCGGGACGTGGCACCGTGGCCACCGTTACTTTTAACAGTAATGGCGGTCGGTGTCGTCCTCGGACAGCACCGACTGCCATTGCTTTCCGGGCCATCGGGTCACCGGTGACCCGGAAAGCTACAGATCGCCGCCATATGCTGATCTGAATTGATCAGCCAATAGCGGCGATCGTCAGCACGGGAGGGGTTAATCACCCCCCGTGCCGACAAGCAGGGATGGCCTGCTATACATTATAGCAGGCCATCTTCCCCGATCGCTGCGTGTGTACACGCAGCGATCGGGGAAACCGCGGGCGTAAATGTACGCCAGTTTGCGTTAAGGCACGGGTTTTGGGGGCGTACACTTACGCCCGCGGTCGTTAAGGGGTTAAAGAGGTGTTCCAAGATTTTTATGTTTTTTCAAAAATCATTCAACCTTATTGCCTAAGTCAAGAAAAACCTCTCCATATCAACTTTTCTTCTCCATCAGCTTCTCCGGTGATGAAAAAGCTTTTTCTATATCTTGTATTGTTTGTTTACAAGCTGCTGTGTCTGTTTACTTACACAGCACACCCAGTGGCCAGAGTTGGAATTGCAGTGTATAAGGAGCTAATCAAATGCCATTTTTTTTACCTAACCAAAATAAAATCATATTGAATTCTAACATTATAATGATCTGACTAAAATATATATATATCTTTTCTTTTTTAAGTTTTTTTTATCTATTAAGAATTAGATCTATTTTGTGGACTATTTTCCACCTGCCTCACCAGCCTCTGCCTGTGGCACAATGGTAGCTATCAGGATTACCATGCTCACTGAGCAGGGTTCAGACCCCATCAGCGTTCTCCTCCCCCTCCATCTTATTTTCCAATGATGGCTTGTGCTAAGTAGTATGGTCATTGTAGAACACTTGAGGGTATTACACAAACAATATGAATTTTCAAAGAAAATAATGCTCTGTTGACTCTACCTTCTTTTTTTTTTTATTATATTGTGGCAAATAGATATGTTATTTTATTTTGGTTGGGTAATACATGTATACAGATATCCATGGCAGTTTTAGAAGGAATAGAGTAAATAGGTATTGTCTATAGAGCATTATTTTCTTTGAAAATTCATCTTGTTTGTGTAATACCCTCAGTGTTTCTTCTACAATGGCCATAATGTTTAGCACAAGCCATCATTTGAAAATAAGATGAAAAAAAAAAAATCAAACTGTGCCAGGATGTGAACCCTGGCCAGTGAGCATGGTAATCCTGACACTTACCATTGTACCACAGGCAGAGGCTGGAGAAGCTGGAGGCAAATGGTCCATAACAGTGTTCTGCCACACAGAGCTCCTCTCCACCCCTGTCCCGACCTCCTCCTCCACACACACACACACACACACACACACTGAGAACACCAGCAGCAGAAGGCCCTTTGATATAGCAGAAGCAGCTAGCATGAGTCTTGTGTGTGTGGAGGGGGGAGGGGTGGGTTAGGACGGGGAGGAGATGATTTCTATGTTGGGACAGAATGAATGCACAAGCTATCAGGATGGCAGCAGCACAGACACACACAGCATCCCCCCTCCCAGAATGACTTTTTGATGTTCACTCTGTAGACGGAGAGACACTGTCTGTGCTGCTGCTGAGAGTGAGACACTGCTGTGACCTGCCCCTCCGTCTTCACATGTCCCCCTCCCCTGGAGCTTGTAGCCTAGTGTGTAGCCAATCAGTGCTCTGCAGTCAAAGGAGAGGTCTGACACAGGAGAACTCAGTGCAGCTGACATCACCGGACCGGAAGCATGACAGGAGATGGTCCGGAGATGACAGGAAGCAAGGAGATCAGGAGCAGGCAAGTCACATGACCAGCCCAATGATCTCCCAGAGCTGACATCTAATGATAGATAAGTAATACAAAATATCATTTTTCCCTTGAAAACCCCTTTAAGTAGTGATGAAGCGGGCGCTGAACAGGGTCTGGAGACTGTGTGGTACCCAAAATAATGTAGCAATCGGTCAGGGGTTTGTTTGTGTGTGCGTGTGTGTGGGGGGGTACTTCTCCTTTAATGCTAGGGGCGGGCAATAAGGGAAGTTTTGCTTTGCTCAGAAAAGAACCTTTAACCCTTTGAGAACCAGGCCCAAAATGACCCAGTGGACCGCGCAAATTTTGATCTTAGTGTTTTTGTTTTTCCCTCCTCCCCTTCTAAGAGCTCTAGCACTCTCAGTTTTCTATCTATACGCCATGTAAGTGCTTGTTTTTTACAGGAATAGTTGTACTTTGTAATGGCGTCATTCATTTTACCATAACATGTATGACGGAATCCCAAATATATTATTTATGAAGATATAAACAGGTGAAATCGAAAAAAAGAATGCAATATGGTAACATTTGGGGGGTTCCTGTGTCTACGTAATGCACTATATGGTAAAAGCGACATGATACTATTATTCTATAGGTCAGTCTGAACACAACCATATGCAGGTTACACAGATTCTCTAATGTTATATATGTATTTTTTTTTTTATGAAATCCTTTTTTTGGCAATTAATAAAATGGGCCTATTGTGACGCTTATAACAGTTTCATTTTTTCACCTACGGGGATGTATGGGGTGTCATTTTTTCCGCCATGATCTCTAGTTTTTATTGATACCATATTTGTGAAGATCAGACTTTTTGATCACTTTTTATAGTTTTTAATAACAAAATCGGTAATCCGCACACTTTTTTCCCTCTTTTTGTGTACGCCGTTTGCAATGACGCTTGTTATATTTTAATAGATTGGACAATTACGCACGCTACGGTATATTATATGTTTATTTATTTTTATATATTTTATTTATATAAAATGGGATGGGGGGGGGTGATTTCAGCTTTTATTGAGGGAGGGGTTTTGGGGTAGTGTAATAGTGTTTTAAACTTTTTTTTTTTTTCTACACATTTGAAATCCCTTTAGGGGACTTTTACATAAAGTACTTTGATTGCAGACACTGATCACTGCTATGCCATAGGCATAGCATTGATCAGTGTGATCGTCGATCTGCTCATTGAGCCTGCCTGTGCAGGCTCAGTGTAGCAGATCGCCGATTGGACCGCACGGAGGCAGGTGAGAGACCTCCGGCGGTCCGTTTCAGCGATCAGAACCCCCGCAGTCACACTGAGGGGACTCCCCCTGTCACTTACACTTATACGCCGCGGCATGATCGCGGCGTTTAAGGAGTTAATGACACCCGGCAGCGCGATCGCTGCAGCGTGTCATTACCGGTTAGGTCCCGGCTGCTCACTGCGGCCGGCCCCCACCTCCTATGAAGCGCGGTTCATAGCGGGAGAACCACCCAGGACGTACAGTTATGTCCAGGGTCGTCTGGTAACAGACTTCCATGACGTAACTGTACATCCAGGGTCGTCTAGGGGTTAAAAACCATATCACGTACTGTTACCGAACATTACAGAACAAACTATCACTGTGTTTCCACATTGGCATTTGGAATGTGATCCAAACATGGTCTAAACTAAACCCGCATG